>NC_056738.1:366289380-366415608 GCF_019279795.1 Protopterus annectens
AGACCAGGCTCATTAGGTTAATGGGGCAGTAGTTCCTGGGGTCAGTGGTGGCTCCCCCTTTGTGGTGTGGGATAACTGTCACTGTGCGCCATTCAGTGGGCACAAAGCCTGAGGTGAGGCTATGACTGAACATGGTGTTTAGGTGGGGTGCCAGTTCATTCTGTAGTTCATGAAGACTGCAGCCTGGGATGTTGTCAGGTCCCATGAACATAGCATCCATGGGACCTGACAGCATCCATGGGATGTTTTCAGGTCCCATGGATGCTGTGTTCTTGGCTTTGGAGAGTGTGGTTTTTACCTCTGCAGCCATGGTTACAGGAACTTTGTATTCTTCCGGTATAGAAATGAGCCCTTTAGGGGGTGGGGGGGGGGGTAAAGTTAGCACTAAAGCTATCTACCAGAGTGTTGGCAATATCAGTTGGTTCTGTATATTTAGTGCCATTGTTCTGTAACTCAGAGCAGATCTGAGTGTTACCATTGAGATTCTTGACATAGCTACAGAATGCTTTGTGGTTGTCTTTAGAATCAGTAGCTATTTTGTTTTCATAACTAGCTTTGGAGGATTTTATGAGGGATCTCAGCTTCTTACTGAGGCTGACCAGGAAGTTCTTCCAGTCATGGAATTTTACTCTTTTGTGCAACAGTTTCTTTCTTCTGATGTAGAGTTTTTTATGGCAGGAGACCACCAGATTGGCTTCCTTTTTTTTTGGAGGATAGCATCTTGGTTCTGTTAGGCATAGCACAATCCATGCACTTGTGTAAGTGCTTATAAAGTGTATTTGTGTAGGATTCAACATTTTAAACATTGCTTGTATAATCTTGGAAAGTTGCTAGAATAAAATGCTGTTACCACTATACATTTTACTGCCAAATTTTGAACCTAGGACCCTGTGCAAAACTGTCAGAACAACATACCACTATGCCAAATCAGCTGTTTTGTGAAACAGAGGAAGACTGAAACTTAAATGGCTACCATTTAGTGAATTCAGTTCTCACCATAGCTGTCAACCTCTTGGCACAAAACACATGGACAAAGCCAGTAATGGAGGAATACAGCCCCCAAACATATTTACTGAATTCAGTTCTCACCATAGCTCTCACCTTCTTAGCACAAAACACCTGGACAAAGTCAGTAATGGGGGAATATATCCCCCAAACATTTTCAGTAAATTCAGTTCTCACCATAGCTCTCAACCTTAGCATAAAAAACCTGGACAAAGCCAATAATGGGGGAATACAGTCCCAAAAATAGGGATACATTTCAAATATTCATCTTATAAACCTAGAAAATTGCTAGAATAAAAGGTTTTGTGTTACCATGTACTTTCTGAAGAATATGAAGTCTGACATTCAAATGCCTGTTATTTTTAATTTATTTAACATTTGTTAATCATGAAAGTCTGACTTGGAACAAAAGCCAATTTTCAGCAGAAGCCCAGGGAGAAACTCTCCAGACACATGTCTTTGTAACACGGGAGGGCACCAGAGCACCCAGAGGAAACCCACACAAACACAGGGAGGACATGCAGACTCCACACAGAAGGCACCCCAGCCAAGAATAAAATCAGAGAACCTCTATCTGTGAGGCAACAATGCTACCACTGCACCATCAACTATTTAATTCATTAAAAATCCAGAAACCACAGATTTATGAGGAATAGAACAGAACAAAAATATGAAGCAAAAATCTGCAAAGATTTCACAAATGGTGGTGGGTAAAGAATTCAGGCTCTTGCTACCTAAACCCAAGGTACAGGGTTCAAGCCTCAGATATTCTCTTACTATTCTCTCTAGCCACCAGTATAAATCAACTGGGGCATTTCATACATACACTCACACAGTGAAACTTCTATGGAGTCCTGCGAGACAAGTTATCCGGCCTGCAGATGTTGCAGTCTGGTCCGGTCCCCTTCCAGTCTATGTGGTGGGGCATCTCTGCTCACAATAGACTGCAGTTTACCCAGTCTGGATTCCTGCATGCATGCATGCACTTCTAGTTGAGCTGAAAGCTGAGCATGCATGTGTACAGTCCATTCAGGACTTTGGTTTTTAGCTGGGGGGAGCTGCAGTCCTGCAGTCCCTATGGACAAGCCGCCACTGCTGGTGACTCTTGGGTGATCTGCATGGAGTTCCACTATGTGGAAGTGGAGAAAAGAGTATGTGCTGTCTTGTCTTCACTGAAGGCTGAGATCTTTTACAGTGTGTCAAGAAGACTTGGACAAAAGGTATATTCATGGTATTTTTACAGACATTATGTGCACTGGGGAGGGTATTTCAAGACCATGACATGTTTACTTGACTACAACAAAAAAGTTATATCAGTCAAAATAGTTTAATGTACTTTTTGCTTTTGTGTTTCAAGCCATCTTGATATGCCAGTTTCTGTAAGCTTAACCCAACTCATATATTTAGAGGTTTTCCCTCTTGCAGGGGAGGCACATCATTAAAATTAATGTGTTTCCTCTCATGCCAACCTCTGATTCTCAACTTTCCTCTTGGGCAGCTATTTGTGGTTCCGCTGATTTTCAGTGAAATTATTTTTTTCAAATCTGTTCCAAGTGTGTTACAAGCCTATACATAGGGCTCTTACAACTGTATACACAGCTTTATTATCATTTTCTGCATTTCTGCAGATATCAATCTCCACTGAAAATTCAGTTTCTTGAACTTTATTACATTAACTAAAACATTGGCTAAATATATAAAAAATAGTTACATAATTTTCAGTTTATGGTAAGAGAAGTCTGAATCAATTGGTTTGCATGTTAACTATTCTAAAATTGCTAAAGTCATCCTTGGCTTTCTGTTAAGTGTTTTTGATCTTGGACATACTGGATTAAACAATGGGTACCAGCAGAGGTGAAAATGGTCATACCCAACTTGATGAGGTGCTAAGTGTATTGGTTTCTGGCTTGGTATTGACTTTCATTTAATTGAATGAGACATTTAAATGCTAAACTATTAAAAATGTCTTATGCATTTCAATATATGGATTTATCTGAATGTGTTAATCAGTGTAATGTATTAATGTATTCATTACAAAGTAGTAAAGTCAGATAATGTTTAGGTGCATCATGTGGAGAGGCAAGACTTGGCTTAATTGTTTGGGGGTGGGTATGTATGTTTTATGAAATAATGCATGTGTTGTTTTCTACAGAATTCTGCTTAGTTGTGGAACTCACAGACATAAGTGAAGGTCGGACAAGAGGTTAATGCAGCCTTTTTTATTAAATGAATACTGTTTTTAAAGAACTTTACTTTTTGGGGTTGGTGACAGTGGGATTACAAATGATTGTCATGATTTGCTATAGGTGACTTGAATTTTGGAGTAAGTTTTACAGATAATGGTGAGATTCTGCTGGTTAAGCTGTTCTGTAGAGTCTGTGCAAGCCATCTAGAGAAGAAGTCAGCATTGTAGGAGGTGGCTACTCGAAGAATTAATGGGACTTATTTAGACTACGCATGTACTTTACAGGTAAGTGAACACTTATGTTTGGAAGAGTCTGATTTAAAGTGTGTGTCATTGATGGCATCTCTTATGTTTGGTTTCATTACTGAAGAAATTTAGGTGGACAGTATGCATTTGATGTACTTCTTGTTTCCAAGTTGCATGGTTTATATAGTGTAAAGCTTTGTATTCTTCTTCTTCTTTTGGCTTTTCCTGGTTAGGGGTTGCCACAGCGGATCACCTTGTCCGCTCATGATTGGCAGTGGAGTTTTACAGTGTCAAGTTGCCAGCCCAACCTTCCACAGAAGGCACACACACATGCACACACTCACACCTAGGGCCAATTTTAGTGTGTCCAATCCACCTACAGCATGTCTTTGGGATGTGGGAGGAAATTGGAGTACCCGGAGGAAACCCACGCGACATAGTGTAAAGCTTTGTATAATAGGTTTAATTCTTTACAGGTTGCTAGTTTAGCGATAGTGTAGTGTACTGGCTCACCAGATGCGCAGTAGCAAGCCCCACCGAAAACCTTCCCCCATAGTTCTACGTCAGTCAGACCTATTGAATATTCATTTGGTGTCAATGAATATTGATTCCAATGTATGAGAATGCTAAGAAAACATGCATTTTCCAAACATAAAACATGCCACAATGTCTACAGCAAGTTTCCGGACATGCCGCAATTGCCACAATGTATGACATAGCTGTATTTAAAATAAAAATCCATTTCCGAACAAAAAACATCTTTCCAAACATAGGCACGGACACACAGGGCTACATTACAAGTATATTTATTATGCTGACCTCCACCAAACCACAAATATCCATGCATTAAGGAATACAGATACACATACAATTTGTTTCTGAACACCAGGGATTTACAGTTGAATAGTATGATTTGAAAGATGGTAACTGTCAATAGTCGGACTTGCAAGGTGTGAGGAGGTTATGATACTGATGTGTGAAGATACGTATGAAAGTAACCGAGCTACGTGTATGCTTTTACATTTAAGGTGATATTTGTCAAGTACAGTTGTCTCCGAGCTATGTTTCTTGAAATTGTAGCTTTATGAAAGTAACCAAGCTACGTGTATGGTTTTACATTTAAGGGGATCTGGAAACTGTACATTGCTACGTGTATGGTTTTACATTTAGGGTGATATTTGTCAAGTACACTTGTCTCCGAGCTACGTTTCTGGAAATTGTAGCTTTAGATTTACATTAGAAGAGTAGATAACTGTAAAGGGTATGCTTTTACATTTCAGGGGATATTTGTAAACTACACTTGTCTCCGAGCTATGTTTCTTGAAATTGTAACTTTATGAAAGTAACCGAGGTACGTGTATGCTTTTACATTTAAGGGGATCTGGAAATTGTACATTGGAAGAGTAGATAACTGTAAACGGGAGTTTACACTTGTACACTAGACTTACATTCGGCCACCTTAATTGTATGCATGATGTCACTGCTAATATGAATGGCATGTCAATCATGCCTCATTTCATATGCAACTTTTAACACTAATTAATGTAGCCACACCCACTCCTGCGCAGAAATGAAGGTGAGCCAGTACACTACATTATCGCCGCTAGTTTTCCTGCACTCTGAGTATGCAGTAATTTCAATGTGTGTTTGTGTTAATGGAGGACTGTTATCTCCATTGCTAACTGGCTATTTTTCTCTGATTGCTTGGGAGTCTAGTTTTCTAGGAGGTTTACCAAGTTTTTTTTTGCTTTGCTCTGCAGAACTGTAGCTCAACTAAGATGTGGTTATTGTTGAATGTTTTAGTGTGACTTATTAGTTATGTATTTTTTTACAATATTTATTTTGTTTTCCTTTTATGGATAGTGACAATAAGTTTAGAATTAGCTTTGTTGAGGGGTTGTGAAATCAGAGTTGTCACTTCACCTCCTGATGCTGTATATGGCAGTGATTATGGCCATGTTTTATTGCTCAGATACCGGGTAGGTTTTCCTGTTGGCTCAATTGAAACAACAGTCCACTTCACACAAAAACATGGCTGCAGTGAGACATTCTGGTACATGCTTACAAGCCTACTGAAGGATGCTACAGGTTAGTTGTACGTTTTTATGTATGAGATTATTTAAATTCTCTTTCATTATACATACTCGGAGGCTTTAAATAAAAATCTGCAAAAGCAACAGAGACCTCCAAAGCAGACATCCAAGCAAACTCCACACCCCATAACAAACCATGACACACATATTTCACATAATCAGTGTGCCACGCAATCACAGCCCTTAACGCAAAATAACATACCCAACACACTAGTAATAGGCGACTCTATAGTCAGGCACACTGATGTCCCACTAACTAGGCTGGATAAGGAGAAGGTTACAGTTAGCTGCCTGTCGAGTGCTAGGATCCGCCACATAACAGAAGCACTCAGGTCACTCCAGAACAAGTACAAATATGACTCTGTCATTGTCCATGTTGGTGTGAATGACCTGAGATGTACCTCCCTGGACTACATGAAAAGAGACATGGAAGAGCTCTCTGATCATGTAGCCCAGGCCAGTATGACCCTGATCCTGAATAGCATCCTGCCCTCACCAAGAATGATGCCACAGTATAAAGAAAAAATGGTCAATTTCAACAAGTGACAAAGTTTCTGGTGTCATTCAAAGGGGATCCAGTATCTGTCTGCCTGGGATGACATGCTCGACAAGCCACGCTGCTTTGCAAAAGATGGCTTGCACCTGTCACCCTTAGGCTTTCGAATACTGGCCAAGGCTTTTGCCACCCCCATAGTGCCTTTTTAGGCAAGGCTCAAAAGACAAACCCACCACCGTAAACAGCACAAGTAACCAAAAACTGAGGGTAATGCTACTCAACGTCAAAAGTCTAAACCTTAAAATGCACGCACTCGAGGCACTCCTTAGTATGGAGAACAACGATATCTGTGCAGTAACAGAAACCTGGTTAAAGCTCCAGAGAGTACCCCAGCACTACCAGGCTATAACTCATACCATACTTTTTGTCCACAGAACCCAGACCGAAAAAACAAAAGGCGGGGGTGTATCCATATTCATCAAGAATACCCACACCTCCAGGTTAGTGGAGCAGTATGATGCCTCAGAGATCATCCATGTGCAACTAACAATGGGCAAAACTGCAATTCAAATTGTAGCTTGCTACAGATCACCCGCCATGACCTAGGACCCCCATTCTGCATTTCTGGAGACACTGGAAAATATAAAGGTCTTACCAAACACCCTAATATTGGGTGATTTCAATTACCCATACATTACCTGGGAGAACTACTCAAGTACTAACTCCCTTGCCCAATGCTTCCTAGAATTTATAAACTCGAATGCCCTGGATCAACTGGTCAACACCCCCACCAGAGGTAACACCATATTGGACCTGGTCATCACCAACATGGGCGACCGGTGTTCCACACTGGAGGTCAACCCCTCGCTGATTAGATCAGACCATAGACTAATTACTATGGATATCCACATTCCGACCCCACCACCAATCAAGGAAAACACAGTGAAAAACTTTTCAAAAGCAAACTTCACGTTACTTAAGACCAAAGTGGAAAGGTTCACAGCCCCCATGCTAAAGAACAATGCTGTCCAAGCTGCTGAATCCCTTACAAAGGCGCTCTATGAGCACCTGCAAGAATGCATGGATCGTGCTATCCCAAGCAGAACCATGACTCACTCCTCCAAGAAAAGGAAACCAGTCTGGTGGAACCCTGCCATAAACAAGCTATACAATAGAAGGAGGTTACTAGTACAGAAAAGAGTAAAATCCAAAGAAGGAAAGACATCCCTGATCAGTATCAGCAAGAAACTACGATCCCCTCATAAAAATCATCCAAGGCTAGCTTCGAAAGAAAAATTGCCAAGGACTCCAAAGATAACCACAAAGCGTTCTTTAGCTATGTAAAGAACCTAAGTGAAAACTTCTTAGATCTGCTCTGAGTTAGTGCAGAATGGCATAAAATACACTGAACCGACTGATATTGCCAAAGTTCTGGTAGACAGGTTTAGTGCAAACTTCACCCCCCTCTCACCCCCTAAAGGGCCCATAACCATATCAGAAGAATGTAGAGCCCCTGCAATCACTGACACACAGGTTAAAACAGCCCTATCCAAAGCCAAAAACACAGCTTCAATGGGACCGGACGGTGTCTCAGGCTGTGTCTTACATGAGCTCCAAAATGAACTAACCTCTCACCTAAACACACTGTTTAAACTCAACCTCTCTAGAGGCTACATACCCATAGAGTGGCGCACAGCAACAGTCATCCCGCTCCACAAAGGTGGAGCCACAACGGACCCCAGGGACTATCACCCTATAAGCCTGCCTAGCCTGGTCTGCAAGGCTATGGAGCACATCATCATGGAACACATTAACAGAGACATTGGGAACCTCCAAACATTGTACCCTACCAAGTTTGGCTTTGTTAAGGGCAGATCATGCCTCCTAAACCTGGTGGACTTCTTTGAGACAGTTACCAAGGGTTTAGACGAGGGAAAGGATGTCCACACAGCCTACCTAGACCTTGCAAAGGCTTTTGACACCATTCCCCATTCTGGTATTATAGACAAGCTCACCAGCCTGAACATAAACCCCTAGATCACGAGATGGTTTGCCAATTGGCTCATGGATAGAAACCACACGGTGAGAGTTGCAGGCTCTAGGTCCGACTCTAAACCGGTTACAAGTGGAGTCCCCCAGGGCTCAGTCCTGGGACTCCTCCTGTTCAGTATATACTTCTCAGAGGTACAGGCAAGCACAGGAGGACTATGGCTGACCAAATTTCAGACGACTGCAAACTGGGGGCCATTATTGACTCTCCGGCTAATACAGACATCCTCCAGAAGGGTCTGACTGAGATGGATACCTGGTGTCAAAATCATGGCCTCAAGCTAAATGCTAAAAAGTGCATAGTCATCCCCTTTGGAAAAAACAAAGTACCCGTGAACTACCACATAGGTGTTAGTCCCCTAAATACAGAAAATGTAATAAGGGATCTGGGGACCCAAGTAAATAGTAATCTCTCCTTTGATAATCATATTGCCAAGGTGGTTAGAAAATCCTTCTATGTGGCCCACCTAATCACAAAAGGGTTCGCATCTAGAACAAAAGAGGTTATTGTGCCCCTCTACTCATCACTCATCAGACCCATCATAGAGTACCCATCTGGGATATACCTTACAAGGCACCTGCAACGGCTGGAAAGACCACAGAAATACCTCACCAAGAGGATTACTGGCCTCAAACAGATGCCCTATGCAGCCCGACTGAAGAAACTCTAGCTGTACTCAGTTGCATACCGCTTACTCAGAGGTGATCTCTGCCTGACATATAAAGCCATGTCCAACCCAGAATTGATGGACATGCTCCACCTAAAAAAAAACAAATCCCCGAGAGCCACACACTCTAAGGTTCTAAACCTCACTACAACAATAAATTGGAAGTGCTGCAGGGATAGATTTCTGTCCCAGAGACTCCCCATGCTTTGGAACAGGATTCCAATCTACATTAGGCAGAGCCTTTCACTAACACTCTTCAAGAGAAACCGAGACGAGTGGATGGGAAACAGAAAATTTACCCCAGGGATCGCTGCAGTGGCTCTGCTGGACAGAGGCACAGAGAACTAATGGCTCTGCTGGACAGAGGCACAGGGGGCGGTGAAAGCCAACACATTCTGGCTAGGCTTATAGATGCCCTAGGGCAGATAGCCTAGTACTTTACATATGAACCTATGTCAAATCTTGAATTTGGAGTATATGTTGTAGGAAGAAATAAGTATGAATGATGAATGCATGAATTCAGTGTATTGTTGTGCCATGTTTTGTGCACAACTAGTAGATTCATAAGTTTATACTAGACAAGTGCCCACCAGAGTCTTTACAAGTCCAAAATCATGTATAACTTTTAAATCTTTACCTAATTCGCGTTAGTAGGAGAACAACCGGATTTTAAACAACATGGATTTCCTAAAGACTAAAAATGATGAAATTGTAATGTTTGACATAGCAGAATGACTGTAATCTTCAGTGATTTACCAGAAAATCAAAATATTTTATGAGCAGAAGGGTAATACTATGAGGCAAAATCAGGGATAGTTGAGTAGTATGAAGTAGTTAATGACCAGTAATGTTGCTTTAGAATTTTTTCAGCCTGATGATTTTTCTTGCCGTGTGGGTAGCCAGTTATTTCCACAGATTTCTTTATCTGGGTGTAATTTTTTTCTTGGTTTTCAGTTGGGTAGTTGTTGCAATCGCAAGTTGTGTATCATATTGTAATATATTGCATTATATAAGTGGGGTGTAGGTAAGAGAAACATTGATAAGGACAAGGTCAAACATGATATTTGTTTACTTATGTCTGACTACCATGGAAGTCTGACTAGGTAGGTGTCTATTTTTATCTAGATAAAGTTAGGGAGTGAATGAAAAGGGCAAGTAAGGAGGTGTAAGGCATGATTAGGAACTTGTTCAAATTTAGGAGTATCATTATCCTGAGGTTGGGCAAAAACTGAGACAGATTTTGGCTAAGAAATATTTCTGAATGGTTTAGAAGGACTGGAGGGAAGGTATTGATCTGATGGATGTAGGTAAAGAGTCCCAGGTGTTAGCAACATGGCAAATACAGATCATGCCCTGCAGATTTGATAGGGTTGTGGACAGAAAGGGTTTTCCTCACTGAATCATAATGATGGAGTACGAACATAGTTGTATAGAATGTTATTTAGTGCTAGACAAACAGATGATTGCTGGCTAATGTTGTAGGTGGGAAGAAGCTCTGTATACATTAGTTGATGGGTTAGTTCTAACCAGTTTAGGCTTTTGGTGCTATACAGTAGTGGGTTCTGAAAGGGGCATTTGCTGCAAATGTAGCCACTTTTATTATAGCATTGTTCAAATTTTCCTTTTTATGCTGCCTGGAAGTTAGTATGAGTGGTTGCTCCATTAGCTAATGAGGGAAGGTGCTAAATAGTGGAGAGTGTAGCTTTAGTTGTGTTGGTGAGAATGTTTTTGGATCTGTAAAACACTGCAAGTTTTGTTGGTGAGTTTTTTATGCATTTTTGTATGTGCATGTCAAATGTAAGAGTATAAGCTCATTGGTAAGGTATGTACTAGGCAAGCTGCTCTTGTAGGCCATTTTATCTAGCTAATTTCCCTTTTTGTGTTTGAAATAATCTATTCCACTTGGTTATAGCCTGACCATACCTGTCCCATGGTTGATAATTACATATTAACCCTAATGAGAATAACTGGGATCACACCACAGATCATTTGAGTGGGCCCATGCCTAGGATGAAGCATTTAGGAGCTGCACCTGCCCATTAGTACTGCATGGGCCAGTTCTGGGGTAAATTTTATGTGTTTTCAGAAAGTTGAAATTCATATGGTCGAGACTGTATGAGCTACATTTTGAAAACGCAAAACTTTTGAATGGAGATTGCGGCATAGCGAGGATTGAGGAATTTACCCTTTTCCTCACTATAGTGTGATCTCAGAGTTGGCAATGTAATATTCAGTATGGGGGTGTTGGGAGGGGGGGGCTTAACACCCTAGAAAAAAGGTAGATTTTATGGTTTTCCGAAGTTCGAGTATTCGGAAAACCAATCATATGATCTTGACCATATGAATCTCGACTTTCTGAAAACTCAAAATTCTGAATGGGATCCAACACAACCACTTGGCCAAAATGGGAAATTTGCCCTTTTTGTCACTATAGTGTGATCTCAGAGTTGGTTTATTTAGTTAAAGGGGTGTGAGGGCAAAGCCCCCCACTTGGGTGGGTTTAATATGTTTCAGTGTGCTTTTCTTTTTATGTTGGATAAACTAGTTCTTTTCCTGGAAATAAGTTTCGGTAATGTACATGTTCATTACAATGTGGTTTCGGTTTTGTTGTCTCGGTTATTTGTAATTCGGGTAAGTGATATTTTGGTGTACTGAAGTAGACCTACATAAATATATATATATATATATATATATATATATATATATATATATATATATATATATATATATGTGTGTGTGTATATATATATATATATATATATATATATACACACACACACACACACACACACACACACACACACACACACACACACACACACACACATCATCATCATTCAGTTTTAGAATTTAAGCCTTTACATAATTTCTGAATACTGATGTCTGCAAAGTTTCTTCATGCTTCTGCCTTATAGAGGTTGTGAATGATTTGTGGCATAAGCCTAAACTGTCCAACTTTTTGCAGAATGTCCAGATCTTTGATGACTGGAGAATGAAAGTGAGATCCCAAGGAGGAACTGAATCTTGGCTGGGAGGGCACAGAAGGAAGGTGCCTTTTAAAAAGGCTTTACATAGTGTAGAAGAGGTGAGTGCAATCTTATTTTCACCTGCATGAAAATTAGAAATGGCTGCCAGATGTACTTTCACCATGGAGGAGCTAGCTCCTTGCTGAAAAATACTAGTTAAGAATTCCAGCACTGATGGAACAGGGGCTGTAAAAGGATCCAGGTTTCTCTGAGAGGCCCAGATAGAGAAACGTCTCCATTTACTGCGAAAGACCTTTTTAGTGGAATCTTTAAGAGAAGCCACTAGTATAGATTTTACGGAGGATGAAAGACCGGGAGTCCTGGCAATCAAGGGAACTGGAGAAGCCAAGCTGTCAGCTTTAGACTGTCCAGATTGGGAGGGTAAGCACCTGAAGGATGAGAGATTAGATCCAGACAGGGATCCAGAATCCGCAGAGGTGCTAGAAGATGAGACCAAAGGAAGGGGAACCAAACTTGATGAGGCCAGAATGGGGCAATGAGGATCACTATACACCCCAGTCAACAGGCTTTCTGAAGAAACTTCAGAATGAGTGGTAATGGTGGGTAAGCATACAGTAACCCGGGGGGGCCAAACATGGACTAGAGCATCTCTGGGGGCATCCCCTGGTGAGGGAATCAGAGCAAAGAACTCACTGCATTTCGCGTTGGAAGGAGATGCGAAGAGATTGCAGCAAGGCTGTCCCCATGCAAGGAATATCTCCTCCACTACTGACTGTTTCAGAGACCACTCATACAGCATCAGAATAGTCTGATTCAATCTATCTGCTAAAATGTTGGAGCATCCCGGGATGTGCATTGCAATCAGAAACTATCCGGTGGAAATTGCCCACTCCCACACTCTCATGGCCTCGTGACACAGAGGATAAGATCTGGTCCCCCCCCTGCTTGTTGATATACCAGACAACCGACATGTTGTCTGACTGAACTGCAATTGTACCCAGAGGAAGGACAGTGTGGAAGGCTTTCAATGCTAAAAGCACTGCCCTCATCTCTAGAACATTTATGTGCAACTTGGTCTCTACCTGGGACCATGTGCCTTGGACTGTCCTTCCCAAACAGTGCCCCCCCCCACCCGAGTTGGGAGGTGCCTGTGGTCACTGTGGCTTGGGCTGGAGATGACACAAAACGGCATCCTGCTGCAACCTCCGGAGACAGGAGCCACCAAAGGAGAGACATCCTGCAAGGTGTGACTTATCCTTATCAGAAAATCCATGGGCAGGTCTAGCCAAGACCATTGGACAGCTAGAGTCCATTGAAGGACCCGCATATGGAGGTGTGTGCAAGGGAGAACAGAAATCGAGGCAGCCATGGAGCCCAGGGCCCGAAGCACATCACTTGCCTTTGGAAATTTGAGGTTCACAATTAGAGCGATGTGGTACCTGAGGTATGAGATCCTGTCTGGTGTTAACAAAACTTTTAGTTGCAAAGTGTCTACCTGTGCCCCGATGAAGTCTAGAACTTGTACTGGTTGCAAAAGGGATTTGTGGACATTGACTGTAATCCCGAGCCCATCTGCCAACAGGAGAAAGTAGTCTCAGGCCAAACACAGAAGACGCTTGGTGGATGCAGTGAAGAGCCAGTCGTCCAGGTAAGGAAACACCTGAATTCCCTGAAGCTTCAGGTGAGCTGCTACTACTGCCATTACCTTGGTGAACACCCTGGGGGCTGTGGTGAGACCAAAGGGTAGAGCTCTGAACTGGAAGTGACTGGCTCCCAGCCAGAAGCGAATAAACCCCCTGAAGCTTCTGTGAACCTTGATATGGTAGTAAGCATCTTGGAGGTCTAACGAGCACATCCAGTTGCCCTCTCGGAGATAAGGTAGAATGAACTGTATGGTGACCATCCGGAACTTTTATTTGGTGACAGACAAGTTCAAGGTTGGCAGGTCCAAAATGGGCCTGAGGTCCTATGTCTTTTTTGGCACTAAAAAGAACCTGGAGTAAACGCCTAATCTGGACTGGTCGAGGGGGACCGGTTCGATGGTTCGTTTGTGAAGCAGCTTTAAAACCTCTAGAGCTGCTGCCTCCCTGTGAGCGGGTGGGACATCCGGGAGGTGTCTTGTAGCACTTGACAGGGCAACAAATGGGATAGTGTAGCCTCTGGATATTATGTGTAGCACCCAATGATCTGCACTTATGGATTCCCATGCCACTGGGTGCAATGATAATCTCCCCCTGACTGCCTCCAGAGTAGGACAGTCGGGCAACCCCTCAGGGCTGCCGAGTGGTCCTGTCAGAAAAAGGTTCCCTAGACCTGAAGTTCCTGGGACCCCCTCTACCTCTGGGTCTGTGTTGATCCTGTCCCCCTCTGCCTCTGGGGGAAGAGTTGTCCTGAAACTCCCGGAAAAGCTGTGATTTCCGAAACCACATCTTCTTTTGCCCTCTTTGGTTCCTAAAAAAGGACCACTGCGGGATAGAGAAGCGGATCCTAATGGCAGACAAAGTCTTCCCATCTTTTTTGCTCTGGACAACAGTGTCACATACTGTCTTCCCAAAAAGGGAGTAACAGTCATAGGGAGCATTAGTAAATGACACCTTGAAAGGGTCTACAAACTGACACAACCTGAGCATGGTGTGACACCTCATGGCTATGCCTGTCCCAGCCACCCCAGCAGCTCCTTCCGTGGCATGGGAAAGGAGACGCATGGACATGTTTGATACCGACTTCAGAGTCGACATTTTTGCAGAGAACAGTTGTTTGTCCTGCTGTGATAAGGACTCTGGGGGAGACTCAGTGAATTCTGAAACAAGGTCTCGCTGCAGCCATATCACATGTGCCAAATAGTTCAGAGCACCGATGTAAAAGGTCGTTGACGAATAAACACGCTTCCCAAACTTATCCACTGACGTGGACTCCATGTCTGGAGGGTGGACTGAGGAACTCTCTTGTGCCAGTTCCTTCTTGGTGGCTGCTGCGACCACCATAGTATCAACAGGGGCTCCTTTAGACCAAGGTTGTCTGTTGGGAGGAGAAAGAATTTTGTCAGGGCGTTTGGGTATGGGCTCTACGGTGTCAGGCTCCTTCCATGCCCATGTGGTGATAAGGTCCACCAAGGGGTACGCTGGTGGGGACACCCAGGAAGTAGATGGGCCTGTGCCAAAGGCCTCCAGGAACCTGGACTCATCCATAGAAGGGTTTGGGGCTGAGCAAACCTCCCCTCTGGTGGAGGATCTCCATGATGTCTCTGAAGGAGACATCTTGGGGTGACCTGGGGGAACCTTCTCCTTCATCTAAATCCGAGTCTATAGTGAGGGACTCAGGGGAGTCTAAGTGCCTCCTTTTGCACTAGCGCTTACGGGGGCCCTCTTCAGTCAGACTCTCTGAAGAGGACTCGTGAGCCATGGGGGGGTTCCTCAAGGGGAATAACCTGGGGCTCCTCTGGCATGGGCTGTCCCTGAGACAGGATGAAGGGAGTCATTGCCAAATCCAATGGAGTCTGGGTGGAATCTGAGGAGACAGGCTGAGGTCTCAATCCCTGGGAGAGAACCCTCTCCACCACTTCGAACGCCAAAGGAGAGCGTACCTCCTTGGCACCCAGCAAGGAAAAGCTCTCTCCGGGTCCGAAGCAGGGATCGGAGCTAAAGCGAGGGTAGCCTAAGGTCCAAGGGAATGGTTCAGATTTGAAAAGGTAGGATACCGAAGATGGATACATTCCCTCAGGTCCGACTTCCTGTCTACGGCTCCGAGAGCTGCTTGGATCTGAACTGGTCAGATCTGAGGAATTCAAGGTAACAGCCGAAGTCGAGGTTGGTGGAACCGTCGGCGCCGAGCTACCAGCTCCAAAGAGTCTCAGATTCAAGAATCCTGAAGCAGCCGCACGGATCGGGGAAGGAGAGATGGGGCAGAAAAAAGGCATGGAGGTCCCCCCTTCAGAGGGAGAGGGGCCTGGCAAGACTGTATTTGGGTCTGAATGAATCTCCACATCATCCTATCCATGTCCATGTCCGATAGGCTCTGAGTCGATCGTGAAGAGGTGACCGACTTGGATCTGGCTGGTCTGTGTAGTAAGAGTGAGGAAGGCCTTGGATCAGAGGGCTCCAATGGCTCCGGTGAGAAATGGGGTGAGCAGAGCCTGGGAGATGCTGGCCTCAAAGTCTTGGATGGTGGAGTAGGGAAAGATTCCCTGTCCGGGGACCTCTTGTGAGGCCTATCTCTCTTCCTCCCTTTATCCTCCTTGCGCCTTTCTCTGTCCTTTTCATTTTCTCTCTCTCTTGCTTTTTCTTTTTCTTTGTCTGCCCCAACACCAGAACAAGTGGGAGTTTGAGTCCCTGTCTGAGTTGGTGGTTGAGCGGGAGTACCTGAGACCAAGGCCATGGCAGAATCCAGCATTGAGGCAGGGGGGAAGACCCTTGGCAACTAACTTGGCCTTCCTGTCCCTGAGGACCCTCTGGTTAAAGTCTGCACAGATTTAACACTGTGTTGATAGATGGGGCACTCCCAAACATATTACACACAGAGTGTGACCATCAGCCAGTGAGAGCTTATGGCCACACTGTGCATTTTTTTGAAAACTGACTTAGGCTGATCAGTCATAGTCTAACACTAAACCACTTTAGATCTTTGCTGTAGCTTATGAACAAACCCTGAAGTAGAAGAGAATATTGTACAGCACTAGTGAAACATCCTAGTATGTTATTTGGGCCCATGGAACTACTGTTTTTTATTGTGCTCATTTATTTCTTCATGAGGATACAATATGATTGTGGTTGGTCTCAAAACCTAGTGTGGTACTGTCTTTACCTGCTGGGGTTTCAAAGCTAAAGGTGAATGTCTTTTCTAGGAAATCTATGTCATTTGAGATGGAATTTAGTGCAGTACTACTTCCTATAACATTACAGTGATGGGTATTACCGCCAAGCTTCCTTTCCTACTTATAGAATATTAATTTCCCATTTTAGCTAATATGAGTCCTTGATTGATTGGAAATATACCTAATGTATTAGTATACTAATGAATTTTGGTTCTAATCACATTATATTTATAAATGGGTACATATATATGATTTTAATGGCTAATCTCTGACTAATACCACTATGTAGGACACACAGTGTCTAGCAACCTTGTCACAGACAGCAATTTAATTTTGCCTTGTTGCAGTTGTAGTCAATCAGCTTAATCTTCTCTCAGCTACTGTCACTTTCAAGCTTGTATCCACGAGCTTGTCATAAAGGTGCTTGTGCTCCAAGACTATCTAAAACAGACACCAGTGTTGAACCTGGGAAGCAATCTATTAAAAGGAAAAATGCAACAGCTATATGTACGATCGATACGTAGACCGGCAAAATCACATAAGGAAAATGTCCTTGACATCAAAATTAAATAGTATCACATTGCATAAATTTACTGTGGATGCACATGCTATACAGCTGACTAGAATTTGTTCACACAAGCATAGTTTAGCCTGACTAAACTGTTGGTTTAATTTCTCCAAGTCATTTGGATTTCTAGCACCATGACAAGAATGGACTCCATCCACAAGTCAAAATAAGTTTAAAGTTTATGAAATTAGTGTTGTTTCAGTCTGTAGTGTTAGCCAAGATAGACACACATTCTGAGAGCTCCATGAAGTCCCTCTTCATGTTGTCTAGGGAGGTACATCTCAGGTCATTTATATATACACCCACATGGATTACGACTGAGTCATACTGGTACTTGTGGTCCAATGACCTGAGTGCGTTCATAATGTGGTGTATCCTGGCCCCTGATAAGCAACTGATTGTGACATTCTCTTTACTCAGCCTGGTGAGAGGGACATCAGAGTATCTCACAATGGGGCCTCCATTGACTAGACTGTTTGATTCTGTGGTGGCTTGCCATATTGGGTTAGAAGTAGAGGCTCCATAAGATGTGGCTGCATGGGTTGATGTGGGTGTTGTTTTGAAAGAGTGCATTCAGGGTTGCTGATGGAATATGTGTACTTCACCTAGGAGGTTTTTGGGGTTTAGGTAGGTTACATTTAAATGCCTCGCCTATATGGGTCTTTATTACTGCTTTGAATTGTGTGTGATCAGTGCAGCGTGTGTGCACTACTGACAACCTCATTGACATTAGGAGTGCTTTTATATGAGAGCTTTGCCTCCAGTGACATTGTATAAATACATCTCTCACATACCATATCAATTTGTTTAATAATTAACTGGTTGTCTATAAATATGAGGCAGTTCCTACACTGCCTCAGTATACCCATATCCAACAAGCTGGTAACAGAGGTGGTGGGAAAGTTCACATCCATGGCAGTAGACCCCTTTTATTGATTAGACAGTTGGAGAAATTTTATTTCTTTTGTTGAGTGTACTCATTTTTTTAATTGTAAACATGTTTGGCAAAGGACTGCAATAAACATAATTTTTTTCTGGAAAGAGTGACCCACTCCTCCTATGTGAGACATAGCGGCATATAACATAATGTGTGTGTGTGTGTGTGTGTGTGTGTGTGTGTGTGTGTGTGTGTGTGTGTGTGTGTGTGTGTGTGTGTGTGTGTGTGTCATGTCTTTCATCTTTTACCACGGAATATTGGAAAATAATTAGGGAAAAGGTACACTTACTGGGTGGTATTCACTCAAAATCATTTCCAGATTTAGGAGGAATGAAACCCAGCTGTGAATCCCCCCACCCCACCCCACTGATTGGCATTTTGGATTGTAACTAGTGGTGATGGTAGATAAAAGATAAATGAAGTGCTAATAGCTTGCATTTGTATTGCACAGGGATGAGTTTGCACACATTTAAAGATCACCACTTCTGAATGTTCTTCTTTGTTATATATACATACACACACACACACACATGTATCTATATATATATATATATATATATATATATATATATATATATATATATATATATACACACACACTTTCATTTATTTACATTTGTTTACTGAGGATGTTCGACTGGGGCCAAAAGCCCTTTTTCAGCAGAGGCCAGTGCAGAAAAGCTCCATTACATAAGCATAGTTACAGGAACAGTAATAAACTATAAATACTCTTACAAACAGTAGAACAGTACTAAAGTAATACAGTATAAATACACTTACAAGAACAGTAATAATGTATGATACAGCTTACATAAGAAGCAGGAAGTACATGTTTAGTGTACTTTTGTTTAATTTTTCCTTAAGGGGTATAACGTTGTGCAGTAATGGAATTTATCTGTGTACTGTTTCCTTCTCCAACTGTGGTTTGGAATGGGCAGTTATTTCCATGTGTGTGTAGGATTTTCAAACTTTTGTGCTTATTTGTACAGACTAGTTGAGTATTTACTCATCTGAGTAAGTGTACATGTGTGTAGTTTGAGGTTAGTCCTATCTTGTTGGTGGGTGGTGGACAGGAATGTGTGCACTACTAGTTGCAGCTTCCTTAGATGATTCATAGTATAACTTCACTGCTGTATATTGGTCCACATTAGCCTAATTAGTTAGATGAAGCATAGTGATCCATCATGAGAGCACTTAGATTTCTCATACACTTTGTTTATATAATAAAGGACAAGCTGGAGTCAGAGACAATCATCAGAAGGCTGAGATGTAGCATTTTTATTATGTTTCTGCAGTTTGTATATAAAGCTTCAAATGAATGCCATTATTCATATAACAATGTACATAATCACTCTGGCTACATCTTTCAACAATGCAAGCAATTATTTTTTTTTCAATAAACATTTTTTATTATTTTTCACAACCATATTACAAATTCACACATTATATACAACATATACAAGATGCTTCCATTGGTTAATTTCACATATATATCAACCTCATGTATTGATCAAAGATACAGCAATAACAATCAAAAGGAAAATAATAAAAATCCAACATTAACTTAATCAAAGCCAACAATCTGTCATTTCTATACATTTTCTATACATTTTCTATCTAATCTAAGGTTGATTTAGACTATACTCTGGTTCCCGAGAATAAGTGGATAGTAACCTCTAAGCCAAAACAATATTAAAAATTTGCTCCCATATTTTTATATTATTGATATTTTTCTTGTGGTCACTAATTAACAGTTTATGCGCTAAGATGTGTTTTATTGCCAATAATCTGAAATTTTCCCACGATGTCTGGGCTGGGTTCAACCAATTTGTGGCTATATATAATTTCATTAATCGGCAAATATTCATAATTACAATAGTTTTTGATTTATCTAGATTCTCCGGGGGAATATGAAGAATCATAAACTCCCAAGAGAGTGTTAAACTTTGGTAACCCATTTTTTGTAACTGCAATTTTAATGAATTCCACAATTTATAAATGCACTTACAACTCCAGAACATGTGAAGTAAATCTGCTGTCTGATCTAAGCATTTTTTGCATATGGGTGAATTCTTCGCATCAAATTTGTGCAAAGTGAGACGAGTATAGTATGCATTGTTAAATATCATCAGCTGCGTAAATACCAATTTCTGAAGGGATACGGACTTTAAAGTTAACTCAAATGCCTTAAATATCTTATTGTCATCTGGCAATATCAATTTCTCTCTCCAGTTACTCGATAAAAGAATATAATTATTATACTTCCTCTCTTTTATCAATTTATATGCTGCGGTAATATATTTTCTATCCTGCAACAGCGCTTCCCATAAATTACGAGAAATGGTTAAATCCTCCTCTTTCATGTCATATTTATTAAAATAGTTTATAACCAAGTCTTTCAGCTGTCTTACTATAGTTAAATAGGAAATAGGAAGTTCTATTTCTTTTAGAATATCATGTACTGGTACTCCTAGAAAAGGATATAAATCGAGTACAGTTAACTCCATGATTAAAGGGAATTTCTTTAAATCAATCAATTGACCACCAATTGTTAAATTTGGGTTCCTATGAAACGGTTGAAAAACCATCATATATTTTAGTAAATTTAAGGAAGCGAAAAGAGTTTGAATTGCCGTTACATAGTTTTTGATGTGCTCCATTAACTTATATTTACTCATTGTCCAATTATTTAAAAAGGGCAATGCTTTAGCATTGACTCCCACTTCATTTATATACTCATACGTTAGGAGCACCCATTTGGGTGTCCATTTTCTAGTATTACTATCGAAGTAAGACGTCTTTAAAATCCTGTTGGCCTGAATCACTAAATAGTACATTTCGAAATCCGGTAATTCCAACCCCCCCCCCCCTTATTTTTTGAAGCCATCAATTTTTCTTATGATATTCTCGTCTTCCTAGGTTCCCAAAGAAATCTTCCCAATCTTACATGAAGCTGTTTGAAAAATGTTTTGGTAATTCTGAGTTGTGCAGCTCTAAAAATATACAACATTCTAGGAAGAACATTCATTCTTATAATAGCTGCTCTTGCCATCATTGGTAACTTCAATCTACTCCATCTTTCCAGATCCAATGCTATTTGATCTGTAGTTGACTTTACATTGTTTATAAAAAAATCTCTATTTTCAGTTGAGAAGACAATCCCCAGATATTTTATCTTTTCTTCCGTCATTACTTGTCCTATCAAAGGAAGCATTGAAAAGGGTGTGGGTGTCTTTAATGGGAATATTTTAGATTTTTTAAAATTTAGCTTGTAGTTGGAAATTCTCTCAAAGATTTCTATTGCAGCTAATATTTTTTCAGTATCGGAAACAGGTGTGGTACAATATATGTTTAAATCATCTGCATAGGCAGCCATCCTAACCTTTATTCCATACAGTACAGGAGAATTATAAAAAACATTTTGCTTAAAGTGTAAAAATAAGGGCTCCAAGTAAAGATTAAATAAGATGGGAGATAATGGGCAGCCCTGTCGGGTACCATTTTTGATTTTTATCCTATTCGAGCATTTGTGATTTATAAATAATTTTGTGTATGCATTTTTATATAGTATCCTTATCGTTGAGATAAACTCCTGCGGTATATTAAAATAAGGTAATGTATCAAATAAATAAACCAAATTAACCCTATCAAATGCTTTCTGAGCATCAATAATTAGGGCGTACAAATTCAGGTTTTTATATTTCGCATAAGAGATTAAGGTATGGAGCGTTAAGGTGTTATCCGTGGTCTGTCTCCCATCCATAAACCCCGCCTGTTCCTCTGATATTATTGGGTTTATTACCTTTTTCAGTCTACTCGCCAGAATTGATGTCATGATTTTCATGTCCATATTCAAAAGTGATATAGGCCTGTAATTATCAGGATTTTGGAATCACCTTTCTCCTTTAATATCAGAACTGTCCTTGAGGCATTAAAATGAGGATCATTAATTCTATTTAGAATGATATAATTAAAAGTCTGCGACAATACACTACTCAGAATCTCACTAAAAGATTTGTAGAATTCCGAGGTCAAACCATCTGGGCCTGGGGCTTTATGAGACTTTAGTTTCTTGATTGTCTCGAACACCTCCTCAACTGTAATCGGTTTGATTAAATCTCTATGAAATTCCTTATCAATATTGGGGAAAGTGATTTTCTGTAGAAAATCTTTTCTGTCTTTATCTTGCAAAAGTGTCTGCTTCTCACCATAAATCTGATTAAAAATATTTTCAAAGGTCTTCATGATATCTGTCTTGTCAGTATATGTAGTATTGTTATAGTGTATTTCAGTAATTAATCGTGTTGATTTCATCTGGTTAATGATACGAGCTAATGCTTTCGAGGGGGTTTGAATATGATTTGCATATTTAACTAAATTTCTTTGTTCATAAAGTGACAAATTTCTATTATGAAGTAAAAATAGTTCTTTTTGACATTGTAATAGCTCAGTTTCTGTCTGTTCATTATAGTTCCTCATCAAATCTTGATCCAATAATTGAATTTTAGTTTCCAAATCCAATTGAGTCTTCTTTTGCAATTTTTTATAATATGCAGCTTTTTGGATAAATAGTCCTCTTAGCTGCGTTTTAGTTGTAGCCCATTCTATATCTATTGGGTGTCTATTTTCGGAAATATTAATTAGTGACTGTTTAAGTATCTCCTTGACTTCCATTAATATATCCTCCTTGGTTAGTAAATATGGGTTTAAGGACCAATTATACCCTCGAAGCCTCTTAGTATTCATATTACTGCTATTTAAGGTTAAAATTATCTTTGTATGGTCTGAGAGTTGTCTGACTTGATTAGAAACACTAGGGTCAGCTGAGATCAGCACCTCTGAAATTAAAAAAAAGTCAATTCTCAACCACATCTTATGGCAGGATGAATAAAAAGTAAAATTCTCTGCCTTCCCTTGTGAGTGTGTGTGTTTAAAAGGGTCATAGAGTTTGAAATCCATTTTCAATTCTTTCAAAGCTACTATTGCCTGTTTATTGAACGCTGGAGAAGCACCCAACTTGTCTAATTTAGGATCTTGATAAGAGTTCCAGTCACCTCCCAACACTATATAGCAATTATTATATGACTGTAAAATGGAATAGATTGAAGCTATGAAATGATGCTGATTAACATTAAGGGCATATACACATATTAGTACTATAGGTTTATCATACCCTTTGGATGAGAGAAGGGCCAAACACCATCTACCCTCCTGATCCATTTTCACATCCATAATATCTCCCTGAAAATGATTCTTAATTAAAATTGCCACCCCTGCACTATTTGTTGTTCCTTCCGCCGACACAATCTTCCTAACCCATTTCTTATCCTTCACTGAGTCCCACTGGTCATTAGTCATATGTCTTTCTTGTAATAAAATACAGCATGCTGATGATTTGAGAAACAAATGAAAAAACAGCTTTCTTTTTTTCATGTTCTGGAGTCCTTTGACATTCCAAGATTCTACTCTCCACATTTAACGTTCATTAGAAATGTAAATCGATGTCTAATCTCTTTAAGCAACCTTAGAATAACATAAGTTGGCATATCATCAATTGTATGGAAGCAAAACTGCCATCCCATCCCTACCCAGTGCCTATCCACTATTTCTCTGGACCAGGATGAACATAGGTTTTTCACATTACTGGAAACCATCTGAGTAACTAACCTACTAATTCTATTATTTAACAATAAAACCCCATGCAAAAAACCTACAACAACTACTTCTACATCTACAAAGCCTAATTCTGACATTCCCTACTAAATACTACTTATAGGTAACTACAGCTCTGTACATATTTATGGATACATAAATAAACTAATTGTACCCTGAGATTCTAATGTACTTCGGTTCACTTCAGCTTCATATTCAGCAATAGCATATAACATTCTAATTTATTGTTCTATACAGTATTAAGTATCAGTTGACATAGAAAGCAGACAATTATTTAACATTTCCCAACACCCTGCATCTACTGAATAAAATGATCTAGCTACTTTAATCTGCTTTGTTCTTCCCCTACAACTTAGCTACAAGCATATTAATATTGAAAATCAATGCAGTTAAAAATAAAACTATAATGGCACTTTCATTTGTAGTAACCATATGTAAATAAAAGAGGAACCAAAGGGTTAAAATAAAAAAAACACAAAAAGCATGAAGGGAGCACAGCAAAAGGAGAAGAAATAAGAAAAAATGCCTTCAATTACACATATAAAAATAACTTCTTTTATGTTCTTTTATTATTATATGCACATTGTTTAAATCTGTTAAACTAAGCATTTTTATATTATTTATCAGATAAAACAAAAATAATACAACCTATCTACAGGAAAATAGGAAAGAAGTAAAAGAAAAAGGGAGATATAGGGAAAAAAAGAGAAAACAAATATATAAAAAAAACTACAGTACCTTATTCTGCCACTACACATTACCATCTCCTTTTCTAATACACAATGCATTTCAACAGCGTTTACCTGCATCACTCTGACTTCATACACTATCTTACAGTCCTTTTACTTCAAAATAAGTCCAAACAGGTTTCATTTTGCTTCGCCAACAGTTCCTCTTTCTTCCCAGCTATTTAAACTGTAAAAGCAGTTTAAATCCTTTCCTTCGCGCTCGCGACGGGGGACCCAATTCGCGAATGGACCTCCTGGCTGCACCACGCTAAAAACGGTCCCTCTGCTTCCTCCAATGCATTTCCTGTTGCCTTGTGGATCAGAAACGCTCGCTACAGCCATAAAACATTGTAGAAACTTCGTATTAACACTGGAACTACGAGATAAGAAGATAAGAAGATGAAATTCCAGGCCTGCTACAAAGAAACTGAACAGACAAAGGATTTTAAAGCCTCGGATCGTCGTAAATGAAAAATCCCATTCTCCTGGTGCTGCAGAAAGCCAGAATGGACTGTTCACATTTCTGAAGATGGGAGAGCCTTAAAAATCTTCAAAAAAAGTAGGTCTTGCTTCTTTCCTTGTACTTACAGAGTATTTAATGCCATCCACAGTAAAAATTAAGTTATTGGGATATTTCATTTGAAATCTGATATTTTTGTCAATCAGAAACTTACAATATGGAGCCAGCATTTGTCTAGATTGCCTTATTTGTGTTGGTAAATCCTGTGCTATGGAGATTTTGTTATTTTGCCACATTATAAATTCACCAGATTTTTTAATAGTTAACAGTACTTTGCTCACATCTTGGTAATTCAATATTTTCACATAAACAGGTCTGGGTATATTTGAAGCTTGAGATTCTCTGTATGCTCTATGCACCCTTTCTATGACCATCTGCTTAACATCCTCAGATTCCTTGAGCAGTATTTCGAATATTTGTGTAATAGAAGTGATCAGGTCATTATATTGAATAGACTCTGGGATCCCTCTGATGATTATATTGTTACGCCTGGATCTTGCTTCCAAGTCCAGAATTTTATTTTGCATCGTTTGAATGTCTGTTCCATGTGTCTCTGTTCTTTTAGTGAGCATTAATATGTTGTCTTCATTGGTAGCTATTCTAGTTTCTGCTTTCTCCATTCTTTTGAGAATCCGATTACGTGTCACTAAATGAAAGCGTTTGAGATGTTAGCTCATTTAAGGCATCCTGTATAGGTAGCAATGCTGATTTGATTTCTTCCATTGTGACCTGTTGATCAGATTTTGTTGATGCCCCTGTTTTTGCAGTCTCCTGCTGTTTGACAGTTTTCTGTCTCTTGAATAAAGATTCTTTTTCCGGTGATTGCAAAGCTGACAGCTTGGTTTTGGAAGTTGTAGTTTCCATATTTTTGTCCTCCTTTGACATTTCGAAATTCTGCACGAAGATTTATTTCCCAAGGAAAAGTTACAAAAGTGAAATAAGTCAGTCCTTTGTTCAGTGCTCTGTTCAGAGTCAACCTGACAATCAGATCCAATCCTGCTATTACCAAGTATTTTTTTCCGATTTTTCTTTCTCAGAACCAAAAGTGACTTCTGGTCAATTAGTAATAACTGACAATTAGTTTGTTTACTCTAAGTATAACTCCACAGGGTTGATTTTTTCCTCAGGTATTTGAAGAGCTGAAGTACTGCAGTGCTTATAGAACGGCAGCCATCTTTGTCTCCAATGCAAGCAATTATAACTTTGCTACCTCGTTCTTTATTGTAATGCCATCTCACATCCATTTCCCCAGTGTTGACGGCTTCATTTTATTCTTCACTGTCATAGCTTCATAGGTTCATAGGTGTGTTAGTTCCCAGTGCCTCTGTCGAGCAGAGCCACTGGTGTGATCCCTGGGGTGAATTTTCTATTTCCCATGCACTCATCAAGATTCCTCTTGAAGAGGGCCAGTGAGGTGCTCTGTTTGACATGTATGGGAAGTCTATTCTATAGCATGGGCAGTCTCTGGGTTACAAACCTGTCCCTCCAGCACATTCTGTTGATTGTGGTAATGAGGTTGTGGTCTCTGGGCTTTGTGGTGCAGAGGGATTGGGATTTTTTCAGATTCAGCATTTCTAACAGGGCTGGGTAAGACATGGCTTTGTAAGTCAAATAGACATTGCCTCTAAGTAGGTGATATGAGACAGAGAACAGCTGGATTTTTTTGTCTGTCCATGTAAGACAAGTGTTTAAGGCCTAGGATCCTCTTTGTGAGGTACTTTTTCGGCCTCTCCAGTAGTTGCAGGTGTCTAGTGAGGGACATGCCAAATGGGGCATTGTACTCAATGATTGGCCTAATGAGGGAAGAGTAGAGGGAGACAATGACCTCTTTCTTCCTGGATGCAAAACCCCAATGTGGTGGTCAAAATAGAGGTTGCTGTCAACCTGTGTTCCCAGATCTCTTATAACACATTCTGTGTTCAGTGGACTACCATCGATGTGGTAATCCATGGGAACTGTTTTTTTCCCAAAGGAGATGACAACACATTTTTTGGCATTGATCTTAAGGCCATGGTTCTGGCATGAGTCATTGGTCTCAGTGAGGCCTTTCTGTAGGATATCAACATCACTTGGGGAGTTAATAACAGCTCCCAACTTGCAATCGTTTGTGAACTTTGTCAGCCAGAGTCCTTTTGTGTTGGCCTGGACTTCAGAGAAGTAGATACCAAACAGGAGAGAACCCAGGACCCCACTCATGACTGGTCGGCAGTCTGATTTGGAGTCAGCTACTTTCACACTGTGGGTTCAATCTGTGAGCCAGTTTGCAACCCACCTAGTGATACAGGGGTTGATGCCTCATTTTCTGAGTTTTTCTATGATTCCTGAGTGGGGAATGGTATCAAAGGCCTTGGCCAGATCAAGGTAGGCTGCATAAACCTCCTTGCCTTCATCCATAGCTCTGGTGACTGACTCAAAGAAGTCGACCAAGTTGAGCAGGCATGATCTACCCTTCACAAAACCCAACTGTGTGGGATCCAGAGTTTGGAAATTCCCTAGATCCTTGTTTATTAGGTCTATGATGATGCGTTCCATAGCTTTGCATATCAGACTCATCAGGCTAATGGGGCGATAGTTCCCAGGGTCTGTAGTTGCTCCTCCTTTGTGGAGAGGGATGACTGTAGCAGTACGCCATTCAGTAGGGACAAAGCATGAGATGAGGCTGTAACTGAACAGAGCACACAGGTGAGTTGCCAGTTCACTCTGTAGTTCATGTGGAACACAGCCAGGGATATTGTCAGGTCCCATAGAAGCTGTATTCTTGGCCTTGGACAGTGCTGTTTTGACCTGTGCAGCAGTAATACTGGGTGCCTGGCAATCTACTGTTAATGTGATAGGTCCTTTGGAAGGAGAGAGGTAAATATGGCACTGAATCTGTTGGCCAGTATATTGGCAATATCCGTTGGCTCAGTAAAGGAGGTAAAATTGTGCAGTAGCTCAGAGCAAATCTGGGTATTGCCACAGAGATTCTTTACATAACTATAGTCTTTACTATCTGCTGCTATTCTGTTTTCATAGCTAGCTTTAAAGGATTTGATGAGGGTTCTCAACTTTTTGTTGAGGCTGATAAAGGAGTTTTTCCAGTCTTGGGACTTCACCTTATTCCACATCACTTTCTTCCTTCTGTTGTAGAGTTTGTTTATGACAGGGGACCACCAGATTGGTTTCCTTTTTTTGGAGGAGAGCGTCTTGGTTCTACTGGGCATGGCGAGATCCATGCATTTGTGTACATGTTCATACAGTGCATTGGTGTATGATTCGGCGGTCATGCAACTATTCTCCATTTGCATGGGTGCAGTGAAGTTAGACACCTCTGTTTTTAGGAGCCCAAAGTTAGCTTTGGAGAAGTTTTTCATGTTGGTTACCTTTGCGGGGGGGGGGGTGGGAGTGGGAGGGATGTGGATTTCCAAGGTGATTAGTTTGTGGTCGGATTTAACCAGGGAGGAGTTGACCATTGGTGTAGAGCAACGATCGCCCATGTTTGTAATGACCAGGTCAAGGATGTTGTTCCTCTAGTGGGGGAAAGAACGAGCTGGTCCAGGGCATTGGAATTAATCAATTCCAGGAAACGCTGGGCAAGTGTATTGGTACACGAGTAATTTTCCCAGTTAATGAAGGGGTAGTTGAAGTCACCCAGTATGAAAGTGTTAGGTTGGACCCTAATATTCTCCAGGGTGCTTAGGAATGTGGAGTGTGAGTCCTGGGACATGGTTGGGGACCTATAGTAGGCTACAACCTGAATTGCTGTCTTACCCAGTGTTAGCTGCACCTGTAGTATCTCTGATGTGTTATATTTGGCTACCAGTCTGGAGGTGTCCGCATCCTTTATGAATATGGAAACACCACCGCCTTTGGAGCTTCAGTCCAAGTTCTGGGGCCGAAAGGTGTGGAATGAGGTATTGCCTGGTAGTGCAGGGGTGCTTTCAGCTGCCTTGAACCAGGTCTTTGTTACAGCACAAATGTCAATGTTCTCTATTCTAAGGAGTGCTTTGAGCGAGTGCATTTTGAGATTTAGACTTCTAGCATTGAGCAGCATGACTCTCAGATTGTATTTGTTTGTAGCTGTTACGATGGTAATTTGGTCTTTGGAACACCACCTAAAAAAGGCACTATAGGGATGGCAACAGCCTTGGCCAGTATCCGGAAGCCCAGGGGTGACAGATGTAGGCCATCTCTGGCAAAACATTGAATTCTGTTAATCATGTCATCCCAGGCAGAAAGATAATGGATCCCCTTAGAATGACACCAGAAACTTAGCCAGTTGTTGAAATCAATCATTTTCTGCTTGTACTGTGGTATCATTCTGGGTGATGGTAGGATGCTGCTCAGGGCTAGGGTAATACCCATCTAGGCTACATAATCCGAGAGCTCCTCCATGTCTGTTTTCATGTAGTCCAGGGAGATACGTCTCAGGTCATTCACACCCAGATCCACAATGACGGAGTCATATTTGTACCTGTTGTTGACAGGAGTGCGTGCGTTATGTAGTGGATCCTGGCACCTGACAGGCAGCTGACTGTTACTTTCTCCTTATTCAACCTAGTGAGTGGGACATCAGAGTGCCTCAATATTGAGTCACCTATGACTAGTATGTTGGGCATGCTGTTTTGCCTTAGGGGCTTTGGTTGAGTGGCACACTGTTTAGCAGAGTTGTGTGTCTCATGATTAGTGTTGTGTTGTGATGATCGAGTGCATTTCTGCCTTGGAGGCCTCTGTTGTTTGGGTAGATTTTTATTGAGAGCCTCCACGAAGGTGGGTGTGTGGTTTGTGTTTTTATGTTCTGTCTGTAGAAATGTTTGCATTTTGAAGTGTGTGGGCACACTTTTGGAGATGTAAGTACTGTCTGTGAAATGCCAGCCTCATCTGTTGTACATGTTTGCCTATCCATCCTCCCATAACCCTATTTTCCCCATTTTTGCTCATGGGGTTAGGGTGTCACTTCAACGGTGATAATCATCTAGAGCCAAGGTTTACACCACCAGGTGACTAGCCCTGTCATGGATCTTTTGGCAAATATATTGTCTACTGCTACAAGACAACACCATTGCTAATTAATATTATCATGAGCCCAGAATGTTTAAAACATATAGTATTTGCTTATTTCTAAGCAGCAATATTTTGTCTGGCATCACCAGTTGATGTAATATGTATTAGTGAAAAATTGCAGGTAACAGATGTGTGCTACTAATTGGACAAGGGCAGATAAGTATGGTCTTGTGTAACCTTGGAGGGATGTGGTATGAGATGATTTGGCTCACTTTTTGTCTCACAGCCACTGTGAATTATTTGGAAAGGAGTATCAGAATTTGTATTGGGTATGAAAACTTTGATTAGCTCATTTTTACTTGACTCACTGGTATAAGTTTTACTATTTTGATTTTCCTGAAGTATTAGAATAAATGTCCTTGGCCTTCTACCTCTTTCCCCAGCATTATATGTATAAACTGTTTTTATACTGCCTTAATTGTGATTTCTGATGCAGACTTGTGTATCTTATTTCTTCCATATTCAGATGTATCCTTTTTTTGTGTTCCTGATATTAAAATGAGTTCTCCAGAAGTACACCTATTACCAGTATAGGACTAAAATGGGGATTGTAAACCTTCTATACACATGGATAAAAAAAAAAATCATATTTTCTCCTGGCAATTTTTTCCTCAATTATTCCAATTATTCTGCTCACTTTCTAAGTTTCTTTGTGACAGTGCTTACTTGTGTGTATGGTATTGGATGAGTATTACCACAAGTCAGTTTTACTTGCTATTGTTTATCAAACTACAGTACACCCTCTCAGGCTCTCACAACCTCCTCAAGGATAAATACATCTTTGGAGGAATAAGGTCACCCAAAGACCCTCTACATTTGCTATGACTTCAGAGAAGTATATTCCAAACAGGAGAGGTGCAAGTGCTGAGTCCTGTGGAACACTACTCTAGTGACAGACCTATTGGTGGGGGTGGATTCCCCCACCCTAACTTCATGTGTCCTATCCATGAGACATTTGACTATCCATCAGGTCACGCAGGGATTTATGTCTAAATTTTTGAGTTTGTCTGTAATACCCAAGTGGGTTAGTGTGTTGAATGCCTTTACCAGGTCAAGGTAGGCAGCATGCACTTTTTTTGCCCATCATCCACGGCTCAACTGGTCCTCTCAAGAGGGTTTAGTAGGTGTGATCTACCCTTGACAAATTCAAACTAGGATGGGTCCAGTGTTTGAAGATTTCCTATATAGTTATTAGAGCCATTATAACTTTTTTCCACGGCCTTGTATATAATACTAGTCCAACTTATGGGTCTATAGTTTCCTGGGTCTTTAGATGGTCCACCTTTATACAGAGGTATGATCGGTCCTGCATTTCCTAAAGATGAAGCCTGGCTGGAGGCTGTGGCTGAACAGACACTCTAGTGGGCCCCAGGAGTCAATTTTCAAACTAAAATGGAGGCATCCCTGGATGTAATCAGGGCTCATTGCTGTAGTGTGTTTAGCTGTGGAGAGTTAAGTGAGTACCCGTGCTTTAGTAACAGTGGGGGAGCTAAGTGGTAGAGGGTATTTCCTGGGGAGTAACTAGTCATCTTCGAGTCATATGGACTCTTTTTCTGCTTGTACCTTATTACTGTTGTGTAACACTTTTGAGTAAAGTCACTGGCCTTTGCTCTTTTATAGGTTCATAGGTTCATAGGTTTATACTAGGCTATCTGCCCTAAGGCATTTATAAGCCTAGCCCAAAGTTTTGTGGCTTACGCCACCCCTTATGTTAAAAAATACTGTGCCCATTAGTTTGTTGTGCCTCTGTCCAGCAGTGACACAGAGATGATTCCCGGGGTAAACCTACGATCTCCCATCCACCGGTCAAGATTTCTCTTGAACAGAGCCAGTGAGGTGCTCTGCCTCACATGGACCGGGATTTTATTCCACAGCATAGGGAGTCTCTGGGTGACAAATCTATCCCTCCAGCATGTCCTATTTATATCCGTGCTAAGGTTTAAGTCGCTTGCTCTAGTGGATCTGGTAGATTTGGATTTTTTGAGGTGGAGCATGTCCATTAATTGGGTTGGACATGGCCTTGTATGTCAGGCACAGGTCACCTCTGAGCAGGTGGTATGCGACTGAATAGAGCTGGAGTTTCTTCAGTCTGGCAGCATATGACAGATTTTGGAGTCCCTTTATCCTTTTGGTGAGGAACTTTTGGGGTCTCTCCAATTGCTGCAGGTGTCAGGTGAGATACATCCCGAATGGGGCATTGTACTCGATCATTGGTCTGATAAGTGAAGAGTACAGGGGAACAATGACCTCACTTGATCTGGATGTGAATCCCCTCATGATCAGGTGGGCAATGTAGAAGGTCTTTCTAACCACTTTAGCAATGTGAGTGTCAAAAGAAAGGCCACTGTCAACCTGGGTCCCCAGGTCCCTGATAACCTCTTCTGTGCTTAATGGATTGCCACCTATATGGTAGCTTGGGGTTACCTTGTTTTTCCCGAAGGGTATGACTATACATTTTTTGGCATTTAACTTCAGGCCATGGCTCTGGCACCAGTTATCAGTTTCCGTGAGACCCTCTGAAGGATATCTGTGTCCGATGTACTTTCCACTATGGCCCAGTTTGCAGTCATCTGCAAACTTTGTCAGCCATAGTCCTCCTATGTTTGCCTGTACTTCTGAGAAGTAGATGCCAAACAACAGGGGGCCAAGGACTGAGCCCTGTGGGACACCACTTGTGACCGGCTTGGAATCTGACATGGCGCCAGCAACTCTAACCCTGTGGGTTCTGTCCTTTAGCCAGTTTGCAACCCATCTTGTGACATATGGGTTTACATTTAAGCTGGTAAGTTTCTCTATAATACCCGAGGGGGGTATTGTGTCGAAAGCTTTTGCAAGGTCAAGGTAGGCTGTATGGACTGCCTTTCCCTCATCAATGGCCTTGGTGACTGTTTCGAAGAAGTCGACCAAGTTCAAAAGGCATGATCTGCCCTTGACAAAGCCAAACTGGGTCGGGTCCAATGTCTGCAAGTCCCCTATGTCTTTGTTATCTAGGACTTTGGTAACTACTTTAGCCAATTAAATGTTTCTGGCAAGGCTTTTCTCTCTGCACTATAAGGTTGAGAGGTATGCCTTAAATTATAACTAAAATGTCATGAAATCACAAGAAATTAATGGCTTATTGGATGTATATTCATATACACTAGACCTACCTTTTTGTTTCTAATTAGAACTAGCCAGTACAACTTTATACATACATAAATAAGCAAACAGACACATATATTCCATGTAAAATTGTAGTGTCATTTATTTCACAAAATAAAGAAGCAGGCACACAGGTTCCATGTGAAGTCATGGTTTTATTTAATTGGTTGTTATATAACTATCATATCTAGGCATAGATAGATAAAATTTAACATGTTTGCAGTCAAACAGTGTAAATTTCAAATAAAAGCAAGTGTGATATTCTGTTGCAAAGAGAGAATTTGCCTATGAATCATAGCAATGCAAGACATCTGTAATACACATTCATTAGTTTAAAGAACAGCAGTGCACATAAAACTCAAAAATAAATAAAAATGGAGAGATCCGTCTATACTTAACAGTCACTCTGTTAAACAGCTTATTTATATTTATACATTTTACATATGTACATACGTACAAATATTTCAGGTATGAGCAATAATGCCATTCTTACATACAAACTGGTAGTTATAGTTTGACCTCATTTCCATTTCTTACATTTTTTCAACTATCATCTTGCTTGAATTCCACTTCTGCATTTTCCCAAACTGACATTCTTTCAGAAAGTGGTATAGTTCTTTAATCTGTTTACAATTTTCTGTTTGTGTCTTGCACCATGGAGCTCAGGTTGTGATTCAAAAGGGTCTGTCTACCTCCCAATTACGTCATTATCAAACTGAAATTAATAAGTAAACAGCAGATAAACAGTTGAATAAAGAAGCACGGGAAATTAATTAAATGATTTGAACCAGAGGGTAAGTTTCATTCATGGTACTTTGGAGAGTACAATGCACATCTCTTTGTTGTTTTCTTTACTTCTTAAAGTAAACAAATGCTTGTTTACAGGTACCTTGTTATGTGTGTATATAGTTGGTACCCTTACAGGAGAAAAATACACAGTGGGGGATATTCTGAAAGGAAAAATAGTACAGTGTGTAAACTATGCCGTAATGACATTCAGGAGAGAGATGGATTATAGAAATACATTCATCAATAAATGGATGTATTTGTCTGCATATGTATTCTATATGCAGCATGCACATGTATAAGATACTTGGTAATTATATATTAGGCGAAGAAAGTCATGGGTATATACTAGGCATGCAGTTCAAAAGACCGTTGAGAAGCATAGCCAGCTAACCCTGCGCACTGCTGAGTGAGTTAAGTTCCATGGTCAAGAAGCACCATGCTATATATCCCAAAGAAGATTTATGATTTCCTGGCTATTCATTCAGTATATTACTGAATACAGACCATGTGTAGTATTGCTGGAGATGCATAGGAAGTCTATCCACTACATATAGGATTCCTTGGGATGGAAATCTTTTGTGCCAGCCATGTTCTATTTCTGTGTCTGTAACAGATTACAGTCTTTGTTGTGGGAGGTCATGGTGGTGTGTGTTTTGCATAGCTGTAAGAGGTCAAGCAGGGGTGGAATGGGCCATGTACCCTACTGATGGATAGCACTCTGGCTGCTGAAGAATGCCATACAGAGCAAGAACTGCACATATCACAAATGCCATTTGAACCCTTGATATAAGTATCACCATGAATAGTAGGCAACAGTAAGGATTGTGAAAAGGTGTACAGCATGTTCCAGGAGATGATATATAAGACAGGTGTTTTCATTCACATGGAAGAGCACCAGCAAGGTACCAGGTGATAAAACATGCAGGAAGCTCCAGTCAACAAAAGGTAATGTTGGAAGGTGCAATGTGTGTCTTACAGGTTACACTCAGGTTCTGCAAATAAAACACAATGTTAGGTGTGGTGGAAGAGGTTATTTTTCAGCTAAGTGTTGTACTTCCGTCTTCCAAATATCTTGATGTGCTCCCATGAAGTCCTTGCCCACTGCACATGAGAAGCTGCTGCTATGCTAAATGAGCGTGGAATCTGAGTATGTGGTACATTTCTGTGGTGCAAGCTTTATCACTCCACTGTTTTCTTCAGTACATACCTAACTGGAAGCTGGGTAAGCAGGGTACCTTTTTCATCACAGAAAACTGCTTCTTCTTAAATACCAGTTTACGATGAAACTGTGGTGAGTGGGCTTCTGCATTGTAGGCATAGTGTTTGGTAATGCTATAGGCATTGTACTACATTCCATTCTGTGCCCCCTGAGGACAGAGCCAGCCAATGGTTCTTCACCAATTGGTTTGTCATAGGTTGCTCATATTTATCATTAGAATATTCTTAATTTGACCAGCTAATTGCTCCACATAGAGCTGATAAACAACAGGGTATGAAAAACAATCTGTTGTATTACTGATTACATATATTTTGGAGTCTGTCCCATAAGGCTTGCACTACCTCCCCATGCCTTTCTGCAGCCAGCTGATAGCTTGCCAGGTGTAATGCTGCCTTCAACTTATTTTAACCAGCCTCTTGAACAGTAGCATGGTGTGTGCCTCCATTGCTTTACTGCTATGAGCCATACAACTGCACAACCTTGCATCTTCCTAGTGTCTCTAAACTGTTGTAGTTCCCTTGTGTAAGCCACCTAATTACCTGTGCTGAGGGTGCTTATTAGCTGTTGTTCTCATATGCCCACTGATAATTTGAATTAATTTGTACCCACAATGGTACTGGTGCTGTTTCCAGTGCCACTCTCTTGAATTGAGCCCACTTTGAAAGCAGCATAGTGTAAAATGTCCAATTACTCTTCAGTGCACCCTTTTTGCTGATTGCTGCCTGCTGGAACTACACATATGATGTCCAATCTGAGTTGGGAGTACCTTGTTTGACTTCTGTTTGTATATCAAGGAAGAACTCCACCTCTGTAATGGAAAAGTAATGTACATGTAATTACTCTTGGCCACCTGCTGTTGAGCTTGCTTCCTCCTAACTACCTCTGCCCACCATATTCTTTGGGATATGGCAACAGTTATCCTGAAAAAAAATGCAGTGCTGTCTGAGTGCATGCCAACACACAATTAACATTATCATCTCTAAAAATAAGATGACTGAAGGCAAGAATACATTCTTGTTACTTGATAGGTTCTTGGGTGGTTACTAGGCTATTGACCCAAAGGTCTTTAGAAGCCTAGCTGGTTGAACCCAATATAATACTGGAGAAACCCAATATAAAGGATCTAGACTAAACTGAAGATCTTAAGTTAGCAATGACTGCCTCTAGGAGGGTTCATAGGTTCATCGGTGTGTACTAGGCTAATGGCCCTGAAGCCTTTACAAGCCTAGCCCATAGGATTACCCTGGCACCGTGCCACCTGACCTTAGTTCCCAGTGCCTCTGTCGAGTAGAACCACTGGAGTGATCCTGGGGTGAATTTTATATTTCCCATCCATTCATCAAGATTTCTCTTGAAGAGGGCCAATGAGGTGCTCTGTTTGACATGTATGGGATGTCTATTCCATAGCATTGGTAGTCTCTGGATTACAAACATGTCCCTCCAGCACGTTTTGTTGATTGTGATAAATGAGGTTGAGGTCTCTGGACCGTGTGGTGTGGTGGGATTGGGATTTCTTCAGATGTAGCATTTCTAACAGAGCTGGGTCAGACATGGCTATGTAAGTCAAACAGAGATCGCCTCTAAGTAGGCGATATGAGACAGAGAATAGTTGGAGTTTTTTTGAGTCTGTCCATGTAGGACAAGTGTTTAAGGCCTAGGATTCTTTTTGTGAGGTACGTTTGCGGCCTCTCCAGTTGTTGCAGGTGTCTAGTGAGGTACATGCCAAATGGGGCATTGTACTCGATAATTGGCCTAATGAGGGAAGAGTAGAGGGAGACAATGACCTATTTCTTCCTGGATGCAAAACCCTTAGTAATGAGATGTGCCACATAGAAGGACTTTCTGACCACAGTGGCAATGTGGTCAAAAGAGAGGTTGCTGTCAACCTATGTTCCCAGATCTCTTATAATGCCATCTGTGTTCAGTGGACTACCATCAATGTGGTAATTCATGGGAACTGGGTTTTTCCCAAAGGTGATGACGACACATTTTTTGGCACTAAGCTTAAGGCCATGGTTCTGACACCAGTCATTCGTCTCAGTGAGGCCTGTCTGTAGGATGTCAACATCACTTAGGGAGTTAATAATAGCTCCTAACTTGCAATCGTCTGCTGAATGTGTCAGCCAGAGTCCCTTCGTGTTGGCCTGGACTTCAGAGAAGTAGATACCAAACAGGAGAAGACCCAGGACCGAACCCTGTGGGATTCCACTACAGTCATTTTCAACTGCACTTACTTCCTCTTCTTGAGGTGCTAGAGCCATAAGCAATTTGTAGAACTGTTGTGATTTCTCGACAGTCATCTTCTAGGTCTTCAGTCCAGTCTCTGTTGACCTTGGAAGCTTTCTTTGACCACTGCTTGCAACTGATTGTGGCAACCAGTGTTTTTTTACTGTCAGCTTACTGTTTCACTGGGGATGCATTTACAGGAATGTGCTCCCTGTGTGCTCTTAAGGGAAATTGTGTTTAGTGTGGAGAGCTGTGTTTGTCAATACTGTGTATAATTATGTCCTCACTGGTGATAATGGTGGGGTATATAGGCTCCTTGGTTACTGGCCCAAAATAAGGATGCCATCACAGTGTGAGGGGACATTGTTTTTACTGAATGGAAGATGATGCACTTCTTTGCATTCAGTTTGAGACCGTGACTAAGTCAGCTGTCATTGGTCTGCATAAGACCCACCTGAAGTAAGCTGACATCATTTGGGGATTTAATAACTGCACCCAGTTTGCAGTCATCCACAGGCTTGATCAGCCATAGCCCCTTAGTTCTGGCCAAAACTTCTGAGAAGTATATACCAAACAGTAGGGGGACCAGCACTGACCCTTGTGGCACCCCGCTGGTGACATGTCTGTTGGTTGATGTAGAGTCACCCACTTTGATATTGTGTGACCAGTTTGTGAGCCAGTTTGCAACCCATCTTATAACAAAGGGGTTTACATTCAGTTTGCTAATTTATCAGTAATGCCCGAGTGTGGGATGATGTCAAATGCCTCTGCCAAGTCAAGGTATGCGGTGTGCACAGATTTGCCCTTGTCAATAGCCCTGGTCACATGTTCAAAGAAATACAGTAGGTTGAACAGGAAGGATCTGCCCTTGACGAAGCCAAACTGGGTCGGATCCAGGGTTTGGAGGGCGCCCATCTCTTTATTTATGAGGTCCATGATGATGCATACATTCCATGGCCTTATAGTTGAGGCTGGTCAGACCTATGGGTCTATAATTCCCTGGGTCTGTCGCTAAGCTACCCTTGTGTAGGGGAATAACTGATGCTGTTATCCATTCCACAGGAACAAAGCCTGTGGTTAGCCTATGATTAAATAGGGTACTTAATGGCTTTGATAGTTAATGTTTCTGTTTGTTTAGAAGACAGCCTGCGATGCCATCTGGTGCCATAGAGGCTGTGTTTTTTTTTTTTTTTTGCCTTAGACAAGGCTTTAATGATATGCTCTTCAGACATGTAGGATGGGAGAATGTTGGGGGCAAGGTCTGCGATAAGTTTGGAGGGGATAAAGAAGTGAAATTTCCACCAAATCTATCCACTAGCAGGTTTGCTATCACTGCAGGATCAGTGTGTAATATCATTAGTCACTAGCTTGGCACACTCTTGGGTCTTACCTTTTAGGCTATGCGCATAGCTGTAAAAGGCATTTTGGTTATCCTTGGCTGTGACTGCTAAGTTTTGTTCAAAGTTACCCTTAGAGGATTTCACATGTTGTTGTATTTGCCTGTTGAGGGTTTTTCATTGTTGGGGCCTCATCTTAGTTTTCTTAGGCAACAGTTTTTGCATTTGTTGTAAAGTTTATTGATGCTGGATGTCCACCAGGGTGGCTTGTTTTTTCTTGGGCTCTGGCTTTGATTCTGTCTACAACAATCTAGTCTATACACTTATGCAAGTAATTGTACAGGGCTTCAGTGTAAGTTTTGGTGTAGTTGCCACTTCCAGCTGGGAGGGGGGCTTGGAATGCATTTATACCTACCCCTAGGAGGGTATCATTTGCCTTGATGAAGTTTTTTAGTTGCCTTCACCCTTTGTGAGTTCTGGTATTAATACCAGTTCGAAGCAGACTGGTTTGTAGTCAGAGTTAACTAATGAGGGTCCGACAGTTGCATCTGTTTGTCGTATTAGTGAGAACAAGATCTAGTATGTGTTTGTCTCTTTTGTTGGAGCATGAACAATTTGTTCCAGGGTATTTTAGTTAACAAAGTCAGGGAACTTTTGTTCAAGTGTTAGGGTTGGAGTAGGTTTCCCAGTTGATGGTGGGATAACTGAAATCCCCCAAGACCAGAGTGTTTAGCTGTATTTGGATAGACTCCAGTTTGGTCAAGTAGGTCTTGTGCACAACATGATTCATGGAGGGGGATCTATAACTAGCTATGACTTGAATGGGGGCCTTACACACAGTAATCTAAACTTGGAGTGACTCCATGGAGCTGTCCAGTCTGTGCCTGCACATTAGAGTATCTACAAGCTGCTCCTGTCCATAAAGGCCACAGGTGGCAAGCCAGGAGTGAATTTGCAATTTCCCATCTATTGGTCCAAATTGCATTCAAATAGTATTAGAGAAGGGTGTTGTTCCACATGAAGGGGAGTCTGTTCAAGAGAAGGGTAATCTGTGAAGCAAATCCGTTCCTCCAACATGTTATGCTTATGTCACAGACAAGGTTTAGATCCTTAGATCAGGTAATTGCAGTGCTGTTTGTTTACCTTATGTATAACAGGTTCATAAGGACTGGATAGGTGAATGCCTTGTAGATTAGACATAGATCGCCTCTCACTAATGAGACTCAGTACATGGATGGGGCTTTAATGTTGTCCACACAGGACATGTTATTTACACCCTGTATTCTTTTAGTGAGGAACTTGTGTGGCAGCAACAGCTGCCGGCAAATGCCTGGTTAGATATATGCTGAAGGATGCATTGTGCTTGATTATTGAGCTAATGAGAGCCGAGTATAGTAGGGCTATGATCTCCTTAGATCTGGATGCCTTGCCCTTACTAATAGGTTGCACCAGATAGAAACATTTTCTCAACACCATGGCACCTGGTGATCAAAGTTGAGATTACCTCATTGGTTCTTTTGAGCATTTTTTTTAAATTTTTTTTTTAATTTTTTAGGTTTTAAGCTTCTGGCATTTAAGCCACACCTTTGAGTGGTTTCTGCTTGTTTTCACACCATGCAGCACCGTGCACTGCCATGCAACTGTGCTCCATAGCCAGACAGAGAATTCTGAAATTTTTTCCCTTAGATACGGCTGTATCCCATTAGTGTGGTCCTCATCTTTAGCACATTTTCTGTCAAAAAGGCACTGCTAGTGAAGCTGTGTAAGCGCTCCCATTGTGATAGCCTCAACAGTTTTTCTATGGCCCTGCTGTGCTGACTAGTATAGCACTAAACCTAGCCTCTTACATACTAACACACCACTCACCCACTAGTTATTCCTGAGTGTGAGCCTTTTTCCCCGCCCTATTCCTGTTTCTTACGATATAAATTTACCTAGCTCTATAGAGGGACAATTTCTCACAGTTTCTCCAGCCAGCTTGGTCGACATTGGCATCGTGAGGCAGTGTAGCAACTTACTCATGTACACAGACAATGCTCTACTGCAACTATATTACAAAACCTTGAATCCATGCTCTCTCACACACCAGTCAGTACATGTGACACTGAGCAGGTTGTCTGTACATACACCTTACCACCTACTCCACCCAAACTCACTTCAAACATACCTAGATATGTGGAGGTTCTAGCCAGAAACTTACCTAAACAGCAGAGACCTCCCAAACACAAGCATGCTGCAGATAATACTTCCAATACACACAATAGCTCATGCACCAGTCTCTCTCCTGTCAAGCCTATAAGGAAAAACACTAAATCAAACATATTAGTCATAGGTGACTCCATTGTGAGATACACAGATGTCCCTCTTACCAGGCTGGATAAGGAAAAGGTCAAAATCAGCTGTTTGTCAGGTGCCAGGTTCCAGCATATCACACATGCACTCAAGTCTCTTAACAACAGGTCCACCATAGTCCATGTTGGTATGAACAACTTGAGACATATCTCTCTGGACTATATGAAGAGAGACATGACTGAGGACTCAGACTATGTGTCTCAGGCAGATATGTCCCTAGCCTTAAGCAGCATTTTACCTTCACCTAGAATGATGCCTTAATACAAACAGAAAATGAATGACTTCAATAACTGGCTAATTGGATTCATTATAATGGGATCCATTATCTGTCAGCCTCAGATGACATGATTGACAGGCCTCGATGCTTTGCCAGAGGTGGCCTTCATCTGTCAGCCCTGGGACTTTGGCTATTGGCTAAGGCTCTTGCCACCCCCATAGTGCTGTTTTTAGGCAGTGTCACAAGGACAAAACTGTCTAAGTAAAAATACCAACCAAAAAAAATCAAGATCATGCTGATAACGCTAAGAGTTTTAACATGAAACTGTACTCACTGGAAACAGTCCTCACCCTGTAGGATGCAGACATTTGTGCAGTCGTGGAGGCCTGGTTCAAGATTGTGGAGAGCACCCCAGCCATACCATGTTACACCTCCTTCCACACATTCAGACCATAATCTGAAAGTAAGAAAACTAAAGGAGAAAGTGGATCAATAGTCATCAAGGATAAATACACCTCAAGACTGGGCAAACAGTTTGACGTCCCAGAGAGAATTCAGGTGCAATTAACTATTGGTAGGACACCTATTCAAGTCATTGCTACTAGCAACAGAACCCCCTCCGTGAATCAGGACACCCACTTTGCTTATTTGTATCAACTAGAGTCTATCAAGATACATCCAAACACCATGGCTTTGGGTGACTTTAATTACTCTAACATTGACTGGGTAAATGACTCATGCTCAAACTCACCAGCCCATAAGTTCCTCAACTTTGTCAACTCCAATACCTTGGACCAGCTGGTTGTCACCCCCACTATGGGGTGGCAGTATCCTAGATCTGGTGCTTACAAATATGAGAGACCACTGTAGCACCACACTGTGAGTTCCTCCCTGGTGAGATCTGACCACAGATCAGTCTCATTTAAAGTAACCATCACATCTGACCCCCCCCCCCCACAGCAGCAACTAGAGTACAAAACTTCTCCAAAGCACATTATAATGTCCTAGGGGATGGCATAAATAGCTTCACTGCGCTCCCCCAGACAGAACCTGTAACTATGCTGAGTTCTACACCAATGCTCTATACAAGCAGCTGTATAACTGTATTGACTTGGCAGTACCTGTTGGGACCACAACAAGCTCTTAAAGGAAGACCAAACAAACCTGGTGGGCAACTGTCATAAACAGGCTTTACAATAAGAGGAAGAAATTGCTGTCCTAGAGTAAGAAGGAGCAAGCTCTAAACTGGAGACAATCCCTCCTCAGCATAAATAAGCAAATAAGACTTCTTGTGAAGTCCTAGGACAACCATTAGGTGTTCTTCAGTTACATCAGTAACCTAAAAGGTATGGCTCAATTTTGTACTGCACTGGTCATTAATGGTAACACATACGTCACTCCCTGTCCCTGCCACAAGTACCTCATGACATCCCCACCACCTGTCCATTTTCTTGTACCTCTAAAGAGCAGCTCGTAAATGCCCTCTCTAGCTAAGGCCAAAAACACAGCATCTATGGGACCTGATAGCATCCCTGGCTGCATCCTACATGTGCTCAAACAAGAATTAGAGTCACCATTGAATACTCTCTTTAATCACAGTCTAAGCAGTGGCTTCATCACTGTTGAATGGAAAACAACCGCCATTAGTACCTTGCACAACGGTGGTGCTTCTACTGACACCAGGAACTACAGACCTATTAGTTTGACTATCCTAATTTGCAAGGCCATGGAGAAAAATCATCATAGACCTTATCAACAAAGATATAGGCAATCTCCAAACACTAGATCCTACCCAGTTTGGATTTGTCAAGGGAAGATCATGCCTGCTAAATCTGGTGGACTTCGAAACAGTCACCAGGGACCTGGACTAGAGGAAATCTGTGCATATAGCCTACCTAGACCTAGCCAAGGCACTTGACACTATCCCTCACTCAAGCATAATTGACAAACTCACCCAGCTAGATATCAACCCTTATATCATAAGGTGGATTGCGAAATGGCTCACTGATGGAACCCATACATTCAAAATAGGGGAATCCACTTTCAGCAGCAGACATATAACCAGTGGTGTTCCACAGGACCAGGACCTCTACTGTTTGGAAACTATTTCTACGAAGTACAAGCTAAAACCAAGGGACTGTGGCTGACGAAGTTTGATGATGACTGCAAACTGGGTGCAGTCATAGAATCTCCAAATAATGTCAACATCCTTCAAGAAGGCCATACTCAAACAAATGATTCATGCCAAAGTTATAGCCACAAACTCGATGCAAAAAAATGCATTATCATCCCTTTTGGAAAGAGTGATGTACCTGCAAATTGCCACATCAATGGCAACACCCTAAGTACACACTCGGTGGTGAGAGATCTGGGCACTCAGGTTGACAGCAACCTTTTCTTTGATCACTGCCTCAAGAAAAAGAGAAGTTATCACCTCTCTGTACTCTTCACTCATTAGGCCAATACTTGTGTATAACCCCCCTTCTGGTATGTACCTTTCAAAGCACCTGTAGTAACTGGAGGGACCACAAAGGTTCATCACAAGGAAAATGTAAGGTCTTCAGCAGCTATCCTATGTGGATCAGCTGAAGTCACTGTCTGTTTATTCTACTTCATACAGACAACTCAGAGGCGATCTCTGCCTTGCATATAAGGTGATCTCTGATCCTGCTTTATTAGCAATGCTGCACATCTGCAAATCAAATGGCACATGGGTTACTTGCTCTGATGACCTAAACCTCTTGTGAGACATTAATAGAAGCTGATGTAGAGACAAATTTGTCTCCCAGAGGTTACCACACCTTTGGAATAGACTCCCATTTCATGTCAAACAGAGCACCTAATTGGCCCTCTTCAAACACAGTCAGGAAGATTGAATGGGTAACTGTAAATTCACCCTGGAGGTTCCACCTGTGTCCCTTTGGACAGGGACAATATGTGCCAATCATGACAAGGGTACAATTTTGGCTAGGCTTGTAAGGGCCCGTGGGCAATTACCTAGTAACTTCCTATGATCCTATTACTGTTAATAAGAGTTCCCACGTCCCTTATCACCAGGTCTACTCTAATCTTAAGAGAGAGTTATCAGTGTTGTAATTTGCAGGGGTGATCATTTTCCCAAAGGGTATAATAATGCATTGTTGTGCAGTGAGTTTTAGACCATGGTTTGACCCCAATTATTTGTCTGTCAGAATCTCCTCAACGATATTTACATCTATGGGGGATTCACTGATTGTACCCAGCTTGTAGTCATCAGCCAGTCTGGTCAGCCAAAAGCTCTCTACATTTTCCTTGACTTCAGAGAAGTATATTCTAAACATGAAAGTTCTCACTATGAACCCTGTGGGCACCTATTGCTGGAGGTGGTGTGACATAGGGATCTGTGTCTACATTAATGAGTCTCTCTAAAATACCTAAGTGAGGTGTCATGTCAAATGCCTGTGCAGGTTAAGGTAGGCAGTATGCACTATTTTGCCCTCATCCATGCCTTCACAAAGACGTTAACCAGGTTTAGTAGGTGTTAACTGCCTTTGACCAAACCAAACAGGGATAGGTCGAGATTTTCTTAAGATTTCCCATGTCTCTGTTCATCAGGTCCATGATAACTCTATCCATGACCATGCATGTAAGATTAGACAACATTATGGGTCTGTAGTTCCCTGGGTCAGTTAATAGTCCACCTTTGTGTAGTAGTATGATAGTTGCAGTCCTCCATTCCATAGAGACGAAGCCCGTCTGGAGGCTATGGTTGAACAGAGATTCTAATGGGCCTAAGAGGTCATGTTTCAAGCAATATAGATGGCAAATTCAAAGGGGGATATTCCAGAGTGACTCTATGTCACCACTGCTGTTCTGTTTTGCCCTTAATCCATTAAGCTGTGTTCTTAACAGCTTACAACCTAGGCCATGGCTATAATTTGGCTCCTAGAAAACAACAAAGTGTAAAGACTTGTCATGTTCACTTTGTCAATGATTTAAAATGGTATAACTCATCAGATAAGGAACTGAAAGCACAACTGCAAGTTGTCAAAACTTTTTTTAGATGATATAAGAATGGCATTTAGTCTTGATAAATGTGCAAAAGAAGCCTTTAAAGCAGGAAAACTGCAGCACCAAGAAAAAAAAGTTATGTACTTAGCATAACATTCCATGTGAGCTGTTCATCTCCCCTTTATTCTTACACATAGGTTCGGAGCCAATCCATCGGCTCCGAGTCAGCCGCTTTCTCAAGCTCAAGATCTTAGAGTAGCATGAGGCCATGTCCCAATCCTCTGATGCTCTCTGTCTCACATCAGGTCTAGTTTGCTGATCCCAGCATGTAACATATCTAACACCTAACAGGTACTCTAGCTGGAGTAAGAAATGGTATAACAAGACTCACCAGACTGCAAGTCTTAGTCATTCTTCGAGAAACCTGGAGGGGGAAGGTGGGTGGGAAATGTAAGAATGAAGGCGAGATGAACAACTCACATGGAACGTTATGCTAAGTACATAACTTCTTTATGTGAAGTTGTTCAATCTCGCCGTTCATTCTTACACATGGGTAGCGTCCCAAGCACACTAATTCTGGGTGGCTCATGGAAGTATATTCCAGAGGACAGTGGAACCAAAGGAAGCCCTGTCCCTGGAGGCCCTATCTACTTTGTAATGAGTGATAAAGGTATGTGACTTACACCAAGTGGCAGCTGCACATATAGTGTCCAAAGGCAACCGAGCCGCATAAGCTGAAGAAGTAGAAACAGCCCTTTGATAGGAAGGAAGGGTTAGTCCTCAATGACACTCTGTCGGGATGGAACACTAAATAAGGGGGCTTGACAGATAGAGCCTGAAGTTCGGACACTCTACGTGCCAAGGTAATGGCTACCAAGAAAATTGTTTTCCAGGAGAGAAATTTTAAATGGCAGGATGATTCAGGCTCAAAAGGAGGAAAAATAATCTGTGACAGCACAAAATTCAGATTCCAGGGTGTAAAGGGTTGTCTAACAGGCAGTCTAAGATGAATGGTACCCTTTAAGAAGGCCCTACATAGTCTGTGAAACATTAGGCTAGAACCTTAAAATCTGAGGTGGAAATTCAAAATTGCAGCCAATTGAACTCTTATAGTTGCAGCTGCAGCACCTTCATGAAAAAGCTTAGTCAGAAATTCCAGAATACTAGTAATTGGGGCAACGTAAGGGTCAATATTATTCTGGCAGGCCCAAAAAGCAAATCACTTCCATTTACTGGCATACAACTTTCTAGTGGAAGCTTTATGAGAAGATACAAGAATATACTGTACCTCTGAGGAAAAGTCATGTGACCTGGCTAAGTTGGGAATTGGAGCAGCCAAGCTGTCAATCTGAGGGAATGAAGATAGGGATGAAGAGCCCCTGATGAATGTGTCAGTAGATCTAGAACTGGGTCCAGAATCCAAGGTTCCTCCAGTTGATAGAGTCGAAGGAAGGGAAACCAAATCTGCTGAGGCCAAAACGAGGCTATTAAAATTACAGTCCTCCCCAGGGCTTTGGCTTTCTGTAAGAATTTCAGAATCAGGGGAGTTGGTGGAAAGGCATAGAGGCGTCCTGGGGGCCAATCATGTACAAGCAAGTCCCTTGGCCTGTCCCCTGGTGGGGGATTCAGGGCAAAGTAGCTTCTGCATTTGGCATTAATAGGGGATGCAAACAGGTCACAGCAAGGCTGGCTCCATCTGTGGAATATCATCTCCGCAACCTCGTGTTTGAGGGACCACTTGTTCAGCATCAAAATGGCTCTGCTCAGTTTGTCTGCGATCACACTGGATTTCCCCAGGATGTGCTTTGCTTTCAGAAAACGCCCGATGGATACAGCCCACTGCCAAATTCTCAAGGCCTCTTGACATAAGGGATAAGACTTAGTTCCCCCTTGTTTGTTGATATACCAGACCACAGACATGTTGTCAGTCTGGATTGCAATCGTCCCCAGAGGTAGAGAGTCGTGGATGTACTGCAACACCAAAAGCACCACTCTCAACTCCAGGACATTGATGTGCAATTGTGACTCTGTCTCTGAACAGGTGCCTTGGACTGTTCTTCCCTGAAAAAGCCCCCCCCCCCCATCAGAGAAGCATCCGTGGTCACCGTGGCTGATGACTGGGGCAGAACAAATGGGTGTCCTACTGTTACCTGTTGGCTGGTCAACCACCAAAGAAGATCCTTTCTGCAAGAATCTGTAATCATTATCAAGAATGACATTGGAAGTTGTTGGTAAGACCACTGGGTGAAGAGCAACCATTAAGTATTTTCATGTGTATATGCCCCAGAGGGACTGCTATGAGCGTAGCTGCCATGGTACCTAGTAATTTTAACACTTGAGAGGCTGGTACTTTTTTCCTTGTCAGAATGTCTGATACCTGGTTTCGAAGAGTGACTATTCTGTCCAGTGGCAATTTTACCATGGCAGTGGTGGTGTCTAAGTCTGCTCTGATAAAGGAGATACGCTGCGATGGTGACAAAGGAGACTTGTCGAAATTTATAGTTATTCCTAACTGAGAGCACAGACTGAGAGTGTGATACCTGGATAGAATTAGTTGATGCCTGGAGGTGGCGGTAAGGAGCCAGTCATCCAGATACGAAAACACTCGGAATCCTAGATGCCTCAGGTGAGCCGTAACCACTGCCATGCATTTGGTAAACACTCTGGGGGCTGTTATGAGACCAAAGGGCAGTGCTTGGAACTGGTAGTGACTGGCTCACAGCCGGAAATGCAAGTGATCTCTGGATGGTCTGGCCATTTTAATATGATAGTACACATCCTTGAGATATATAGATCACATCCAATCAGCCGTTCCTAAGAATGGAAGGATCGATTGAAGTGTGACCATCCAGAACTTCTCCTTCTTTACGAAGGTGTTGAGTCTGCTGAGATCCAAGATGGGCCTCCAGTCCCGTTTTCTTTGGAACTAGAAAGAATCTGGAGTAAGTTCTGGATCCTATTTGGTCTGCTGGGACTGGCTAGATGACTCTCTTTTCCAGCAGCCTTTGGATTTCTATGGCTGCTTGATCCCCGACACTGGATGGAACGTCTGGGATTTTCCTTTGAACAGGTGGGGGTTCTGAGAATGGGACGATGTAACCTCTGGTAACATTGATTTGTACCCAAGAATCTTTTGTAATTTCCAGCCAGGTGTCTGGATACAAAGACAAGTGACCCCCGACTGTCTCCATAGTAGGACAGTTGGGTCTCTTTTCAGGCGCACTGGTAGGGCTTGCCAAAGAACTGATCTCTGTCGCCCTGGTTTTGTGGACCCCATCTGCCGCCAGGGTGGTGTCTTCCATTATTATCCCCTCCTCTGCCCCTGGAGGGGGGTTCACTACTTGTGGTCTGAAAAGCTCCTTGGGACTTCCGGAACCACATTTTTGCCCTTTGGGGTACGGTCTAGTAGGGTGGAAAAACAGACTCCTATGGCAGATAGAGTCTTTCCATCTTGCTCACACCTAGTGAGGGTCTCCTTGACTTTGGGCCCGAAAAGGGATGAGCCATCAAATGGGGTATTAATGAAGGAAGACTTGAAGGCTTCCGCAAAGAAGCATCCAGGAATGTCTCCGAAGAGCTATTGCTGAATCCGCTGCCCGACTTAAACCATTGGCTGCATAAGAAATGAGCAGCATGGATGAGTTAACTATGGAATTAAGGGTATTAAGCTGGGCTGTCACCTTCTCAGAGACACCTCCATCTGTACTACCCTGCAGAGTATCTCCAAGCTCTTTTAGGAGATCTCTTTGAAGACGGGTAAAATGTGTCAAGTAGTTGAGCGATTGCATAGCAAAAGTCGCAGAACTATAGATGCATTTCTCATACCTATCCATAGTCCTGGAATCTCTTTTGGGAGGATGGACAGTAGAAGATCTTGTAACCCAGGCAGGTATGACCCTAGCCCTGAGTAACATTCTGCCATCGCCCAGAATGATATCGCAGTACAAGGACAAAATGATTGACTTCAACAACTGGCTAAGCTTCTGGTGTCATTCTAAGGGGATCCAGTATATGTCTGCTTGGGATGACATGGTCGACAAACCACAATGCTTTACCACAGATGGCCTGCACCTGTCGCCCCTGGGATTCCGGATACTGGCTAAGGCTTTTGCTTTCCCTATAGTGCCTTTTTTAGGCAGGGTTCAAATAACAAATTCACCACCATAACAGGAACAGGCAGCAAAAACTGAGGGTAATGCTACTCAATGCTAGAAGTCTAAATCTCAAAATGCACTCACTCAAGGCACTCCTTAAAATGGAGAACATCGATATCTGTGCAGTGACTGAGACCTGGTTCAAGGCTCCAGAGAGCACCCCTGCACTACCAGGCTATAACTCATACCACACTTTTCGGCCATGTAACCTGGACCGAAATACCAAAGGTAGAGGTGTGCCCATATTCATTAAGGATGTCCACACCTCCAGGCTAGTTGCTCAGCATAATGCATCCAAGGTTATCCAAGTGCAACTAACTCTGGGCAAAACTGCAATCCAAATTGTAGCTTACTACAGATCCCCCACCATGCCCCAGGATTCCCACTCCTCTTTTCTTGAAGTACTGGAAAATATTAGGGTTCAACCAAACACCCTAATAATGGGCGACTTCAACTACCCCACCGTTAACTGGGAAAACTACTCGTGTACCAACTCCTTAGCTCAACGCTTTCTGGAATTCACAAACTCCAATGCCTTAGATCAACTTATCCACACCCCCACCAGGGGCAACAATATCCTAGACCTAGTCATTACCAACATGAGTGACCGGTGTTCCACACCTGAAGTCAACTCCTCGTTGGTCCGCTCCGACCATAAGCCTATCAACCTTGATATCCACATCCCGCCCCCACCCCCCATTAAGGAAACCACAGTAAAACATTTCTCCAAAGCCAACTTCATGCTTCTTAAGACAGAAGTGGTGAACTTCATGACACCCATGCAGATGGACAATACAATTACAACTGCTGAATCCTACACAAATGCACTATATAAGCACATACATGAGTGCATGGATCATGCTATCCCAAACAGAACCAAGACGCTATCCTCCAAAAAAAGGAAGCCAATCTGGTGGTCCCCTGCCATAAACAAACTATACAACAGAAAGAAGAAACTGTTGCAAAAGAGAGTAAAATCCCATGAGTGGAGGAGCTCCCTGGTCAGCCTCAGTAAGAAGATGAGATCCCTTATAATTTCCTCCAAAGCTAGCTATGAAAACAAAATCGCCACTAAATCCAAGGCCAACCACAAAGCATTCTATAGCTATGTCAAGAATCTAGATGGCAGCACCCAGATCTGCTCTGAGTTACAGCACAAAGGCACGAAAATTACAGAACCAACTGATATTGCTAACATCCTGGCAAATAGGTTCAGTGCTAACTTTACCCCCCCTCTCACCCCCTAAAGGGCCCATATCTATACAAGAAGAATGCAGAGTCCCTGTAATCACAACCATGCAGGTAAAAGCTGCACTCCCTAAAGCCAAAAACACAGCATCTATGGGACTGGACAACATCCCAGGCTGCGTTTTACACGAACTTCAGAACAAACTGGCTCCCCACTTAAGCCTCATGTTCAATAACAGCCTTACATCAGGCTTTGTACCCACTGAATGGCGCACAGCAACAGTTATCCCACTCCACAAAGGGGGAGCCACCACTGATCCCGGGAACTATCGACCCCATTAGCCTGACGAGCCTGGTCTGCAAGGCCATAGAATGTATCATCATGGAACTCATAAATAAAGACATTGGTAAACTCCAAACTCTGGATCCCACCCAGTTCGGGTTTGTGAAAGGCAGATCATGCCTCCTGAACCTGATTGACTTCTTTGAGGCAGTCACCAAAGCCGTGGATGAGAGTTAGGTGGTTCACACAGCCTATCTTGACCTCGCCAAGGCTTTCAACACCATCCCCCATTCTGGAATTATAGCTAAACTCACTAAACTAGGTATAAATCCCTATGTCACAAGATGGGTTGCCAACTGGCTCACTGACAAAATCCACACTGTAAAAGTTGCAGACTCCAAATCTGACTTCAAAGCAGTGACAAGTGCAGTACCACAGGGTTTCATCCTGGGACCTCTCCTGTTTGGTATCTACTTCTCTGAAGTACAGGCTAACACAGAAGGCCTCTGGCTAACGAAGTTCACAGATGACTGCAAACTAGGAGCCATAGTCAAGTCCCCAAATGATGTGGACATCCTACAGAAGGGCCTCACTGAGACAGATGCCTGATGTCAGAGCCATGGTCTCACGCTCAATGCCAAAAAGTGCAGTGTCATCCCCTCTGGTAAAAACTCTGTACTCATGAACTACCACATAGGCAGCAATCTACTTAACACCGAATGCATGATTACAGACCTTGGGACCCAGGTGGACAGTAGTCTCTCCTCTCCTTTGATAGTCACCTCACCACAGTAGTCAGTGGCATACCTCATCATAAAAGGGTTCTCATCTAGGAAAAAACAGGTCATTGTTCCCCACTACCCGACACTCATTAGATCCATTATAGAGTACAACGCCCCTTTTGGAATGTACCTCACAAGACATCTGCAGCAGCTGGAAAGGCCACAGAAGTACCTCACAAAGAGGATTACTGGCCACAAACAAATGCCCTACACTGACCACCTCAAAAAACTCCAGCTTTACTCAGTAGCATATCGCTTACTCCGAGGTGATCTCTGTCTAACATATAAAGCTATGTCAAACCCAGAACTGTTGGACATGCTACACCTAAAGAAATCCCAATCCATCCAAGCTACACGCTCTAGGGACCTAAACCTTGTCACCACAATAAACAGGACACGCTGGAGGGATAGATTCCTGTCCCAGAGACTTCCTATACTCTGGAACAAGCTAACCATCTATGTCAAGCAAAGTTCTTCATTAGCACTCTTCAAGAAAAATCTTGATGAGTGGATGGGAAATAGGAAATACACCTCAGAGATCACTTCTGTGTCTCTGCTCAACAGTGGCACAGGAAAATAACTTTCTTGGGTGGTGTAAGCCATGGAACCTTGTCGGCTAGGCTTACGTACGCACTTGGGCCGGCAGCCTAGTACCTACCTATGAACCTATAAGAGGTTTCAGACATCTCTTTCTTGGTGGCCGCCGCCACCACCATGACATCAACTGGCACTCCCTTGGTGAGGAACATTTTATCTTGGGGGGATGTAATAAATTTGTTGGGCCTCCAAGGGACAGCTTCCATAGTATCAAGAGACTCCCACACCCTTCAAGCAACCAATTCCATTAGTTCAGCAAAGGGTGGAGTCACCAAGGAGGTGAGACCCCAAGGCCTCCAGGAGCACCAATTCATCTTCAGCAGGGCTAACAGACTGCCAGTCACCCCTCTGCTTAAGGACTTCAAGGATATCAGCAAAGGAGATATCCTCTGATGGGGACCATGGGGACCATGGGGACCCTTCTGACTCCTCTAAATCGGTGTCTGATGTAATAAGACTCCTGCGAGGAGTCCAAATGCCTCCTCTTGCAAAGTTTCTTCCTGGGAACCTCATCAGTGGAGGCTTCCGGTGAGGTCTCAGTAGAACATGGATCACCCAATGGGGTTACCTGAGGCTCTGGGTTTCGACGCTTTACAGGGACCTGTGATGTAGAGACAGAAAGCGGCACTTTAAGGGAGGAGGAGGAGGAAGGTCCTGATGACTTGTGAGTCTTGGAAGACATAACCCTCATCCCTCCTCATAGCATCGAAGACTCCACTGCTCCAACCCGAGGAAGCAGCCAGTTCCAAAGAAGACGGCAACCTCCCCGACGCTGACACAGTGGGCTCTGACCCAGAGGAAGGAGCTGAACTGATCTGCGCCAAAGCTCCGAGAGGAAGGGTCGGAACCGTCATCAGTTTGACTCTCCCCTCCTGAGCGACCAGAGAGTTTTGGCTCCCAGACTCCTCAAACGGCACCAAAGTAGTCCTGGTTGACGAAGCCAATAGAACTGAAACAGGCCTCGGCTCTGAAGGATCCACAATCATCAGTTCCCCCTCCCCCGGCTCCAAAGGCCCGTTCTGGCTCGAAGGAGAAGTAGTCACAGCAGGTACAATGGTCTTTGGCTCCAAAACCGGTTGGGTCGAAGTCGATAATAATTTGGCCAGTGCCGGGTTCTCGAGAAGCCTCTGCACCACTCAGTCCACATTCACATCGGAGAGGGTTCTCAAAGAACAAGTCAAAGGTATCGAAGAGGCCACCGATTGCAAGATGGGTGACCTCAAGGTTTTGGAGACTGGCTCCAATACCGGGGACCGGCTCCAAAACACTGGCTTGGTGCACGGCTCCAAAGACTGAGGAGCCAGCGACTGCACTTTAACAGCCATGCTTAGAGCCGATGACTTGGGCTCCGATGAAACTTTAGAGGACTTCAACCCCTCTGATGACTTGGAAGCCTGGTCAGCCTTGTCCAAGGACTCCTGAAATTCTGGTTTCAGCAAACCTCTGTCCACCAGTTTTCTCCTGCACTCCAGTAACACCCTGCTGCTAAAAGATTGGCAAATGGAGCAATCCTCCTGGAGATGGACTGGCCCCAAACAATAAACACAATTAACATGCAAGTCAGTTATTGACATCTTCTGCCCGCACTTAGGGCATTTTTTAAAACCTGACTTTTGTTTCTCTCGCTGATCAGCCATATCAACAACAAAAAACTATATGCACCAATCAGAAAGCAATCTAGATAAAGCTATGTAAACCACACTAGAATGTAACAGCTATTAACACAGCAAGCTCTACAGAATCTACAGAACTAGCAATCTATATATATACCTCTAATGCTAACTACAATTTAACTAACTTCTAAGGTATCTACTATCAAAATTTACAATAGGATAGGGAAACACACTGTTTAGCAACAACAAAGGCACGGCCAAAAGGCCTAAGAGCAGCCGCTCTTAAAAGATGAAAATCTCATCAGAAAAATGGCAAGGATAAAGCCTAAACTCAAACTAATGCTAACTAGCCCAAAAAACACTCTATTTATAGAAAAATGTTAAATTTTTGATATCAAGATTATAAGAAAGCAAGCAATACTGGCCCAAGCTCTCGCTCGACCTCCAATCTGCTGTAGCGGCAAACTAGATCTGAGGTGAGACAGAGAGCATCATGGGACAGGGACTTGGCCTCGAGCTACCCTAAGATCTTGAGCTTGTGAAAGCGGCTGACTCGGAGCCGATGGATTGGCTCCGAACCCATGTGTAAGAATGAACGGCGAGATTGAACAACTTCACATCATCAGTTTGGGACAAGAATGTGATTATATATTCCTCGTTCCAAAAGAGGTATGGGCCTCCTTGAAATTGATTACATGTATAGATCAGCAATTGTGAGACTGCATACATATCTGCTGACCTCACAAGACCCAAACATAGTGAAAGTTTTTAAACATGAGGAGAATAAATCTAAGATGATTTCCCTGCTTAGTCTATCAGAAGCATATCGGCGTCAAGCAGGAATAGAAATCAAACCAGACGGAGATAAAAACCAAGCAGCAGCAGAATATGCCAAGAAGCAAAAGAAAGTATATAAGGTGAAGGAACAGACAAGAAGGCAAGAAATGTGGAAAATGCATAAATATAGTTGCAAGTATAGAAAACTTCTGGATCGAAGCAGGAATGGTTATGGAGACGTAAATTCATACCAAAAGATGAAAGGTTAATACTGGTGGCCCCAGACAGTGGGTTACATACATGTTGGTTTACAAAGTCCATTGAATATGTGGGAGAAACAGACAAATATAAGTTTTGTAAAAATGAAATGGAAACAGTTGCACATCTCGGTCGTTGTGACACAGTAATGTCAGAAGGACTGTATGCTGAAAGGCACAATAATGTGGCAAGACTGTTGCACTGGGGATTGTGCAAACATTATGGTAATGAAGTGGCTGAAAAACACTGGAAACATGAGACACAAAGCATCATAGAAAATGATGAAGTCTACATCACATGGGATCACCCATTACCAACAGTTAAAAAGAAAGATGCGAGAAAACCATATATAGTGATCCATGAAAAGAAGACAGAATTAGCATGTATCCTTGAAATCTCAACACCCAGTGACTACAGTGTCTTGTGTAGAGACAGACACAAAGTCATAAAATATCAGAATTAGCAGGGAGAAATGAGAGCAATGTGGAAGAAAGATACCCAGACCGTTCCAACAGTAGTAGGAGCAATGGGGCCTTATAAAAAAGTATCTACAATTGTGTTTAGATATGTTCCCAATGCATGTAACCCCATACGAACTGCAGGAGGAGTCATTTCTGGGTATACTGTGGGTGTTGCACAGAGCACTTCTGGTTGACATCAAAGATTAAAACAATACTAATGTCATGAACTTTAACTGTACTTTCACTTAGGAATCAGGTGTATTCTCGTCATGGTATTAGAAACCCAAACGATTTGGAGAAATTAATAAAGGCATCCATGGATATTATTACGGCCCATTGATGCTGTGTTTTTTAGATGTGGAGAGCGCGGTGAGGACCTGTTCTTTAGTGATAGTTGGAACAGAAATGGTAGAGGGTATTTACTGGGGAGCACCCTCTCAGAAATGTATAGATTCTGTCTTCTGCCTGCAACTTATTGTTCTTGTTAACACGTTTGAGTAAAGCCAAAGGTACTATTCTCTGCTCTTTTATCTTGGACTTTAACTACTTCAGCCAATTAAATGTTTCTGTCAAGACGTTTCTCTCTATACTTACAGTTTGAGAGGTATGCCTTCAGTTGTAGATGAAATGCCATGGATTCACAAGAAAGGAATTTTTTTTTTTTGCATGTATATTCATATTGACTATTTGGGGCATTTTGTAAGTAGAATTAGCCAGTACAATTGAAAGTTATATTCCCACATAGATGCATACAAGCATACATACATACATACATACATAAGTAAACAGACAGACAAATTCCATGTGAAATTCTGGTTTCATTTATTTTACAAGATAAATATGACAAGCAGACAGGTTTTATGTGAAGTCAGGGTATTTATTTATTTGACTTTTTCAACTAATGACATCTAGGCATGCATAGCTATTTTTGATGTAATGTAACAGTTGTACAGTGAAACACTAAATTGGAACCATGAGCAAATGTGATACTTTGTTTCAGACAGACACTTTGCTGATCAGTCACAACAATGCAAGACATCTGTAATATTTACTCATTAGTTTAAGGAGTACATTTGCACCTAAAACAAAACAAAAAAAATAAATAAATAAAAATGGAGGCATTCTTGTAAATGTAACAAAGCCACTCGAGTACACATCTTATTTACATTTACGCATTTTACATGCATGCACATAAATTAAAATTTTTAGGCATGGGTAGTACTGGCCTTCTAGCTTGTAAATGTACCACAACAGTCATTTCCATATAAGTGAAGAAGACTTTGTTAAAAAAATTCAGCAGTAGTGATTAATATAATTCGAAATTTTATTTGAGGTGTCACCAAGTGATTTTTTTCCAAATTTTCCTGATCTTCTACCACCATACAGTACATGTAATTTATCTATCCAGTTTTATTATTTTGCTTTTCAAAGTACTAGTTCTAGCTTGCCTTCACTTCCATTTCTTATATTTGTATCTATCATCTTGCTGGAATTCCACTTCTGCATTTTGCCAAACTATGTGGCTTTTGTTCAGAAAGAGGTATAATGCTTTATTTTATTTTCCATTTTTTAATGGTGTCTCGTACCGTGGAGGTCAGGTTATGACTGAGAAGAGTCAGCTAGTCCACTTACATTGTTACCAAACTGAAGTTAATATGTAAATAAACAAATAGCTGAATAATGGAAGTAAATTAAATGATTTCATACAGAGATCAAGTGTAATTTATGGAGACTTAGTACAGTACAAATCCATTTGTTTGAATTTTTTATTAAGATACACAATGACATGTTTGTTTACAGGTACCATGTAACCTGTGTACATTGTTGGTACTCTTAAACGACATAAAACACAGTAGGCAGGTATTCAGAAATTAAAATTAGCACACTGGGTAAAGCTAAACTTTGCAATAAGTGTTATCATGCAGGGCATATCCAATTCAGAGATATCTGTAGGACAATCATGGGGTATGAACATTTGTGTGGTCATCAGTACATATTTTTGTAAGCACCATATTTGAGGGTGAACATGAAAATATTTTATTTCGGTATGTGTGACTGTAGATGTTAGTGTCAACCATGTCTGTTAATTATACGATGTATACATATGTAAATAAATTGCCTATGTGCATGCATACACATAGGCCTATGTATGGACACTACTCAGGCAAAAAAGTGTAATGATTTGCATATATACATGCATGTATACATACACATATGTCTGTATATGTATCTAACTATATATTGAGATAAGTATGTAACTCTGCAGGTCCAAAGGGATTCACAACTTATGTTTTACATTTGCCATTACTTTTTTTAGTTGATTTAGGTGGCGTTGATGATTAATATGTGTGTGTGTGTGTGTGTGTGTGTGTGTGTGTGTGTGTGTGTGTGTGTGTGTGTGTGTGTGTGTGTGTGTGTGTATGTATGTATATATATATATATATATATATATATATATATATATATATATGCTAAAGACATGTTATTAATTAAATTTAGAGATAGTTACACAAACGTGGGAATAGACAATGCAGTGGAAGACAAGGACAGTACAGGAAGGTGATGCAGGCTAGTTACCACCCAGATGTACTAAAAGTATAATTCCATGTTCTAGGATAACAGCAGAATTATTTATGTATTTGGGAAAGAGAATTGACAGAAAACTATGTATACAGTCAATAAATATAGTACTATCTGCCCTAATATTACTGTATTCCATAAGAAGTCACTATGGCTTTATTACCCCTTAACGTTTAACTACTCCTCAGCATTAGGTCAGACATTTGCACAGACCTAAATGTGACATCACACAGGTCATACCTTGTGCATACTGTTGTCGACATTTGACAAAGTGATGGCAGTCCTATCCTTGGACTGAGACTACACATCCTTTTTTTTACTTCATGCATTTGGGTATGGAGTGTAGCAGTCTAGGGCTTATCATTACTGCAGAGCAATGAGAGCAATCACCACAGGTGACATAATGAGTGGGACCACTGTTCTGTCACTGGAATGAGATCTGCAGTTACAGCAATGAGAGCAATCACCACAGGTGACATAATGAGTGGGAACAGTGTTCTGTCATTGGCATGAGATCTGTAGTCTAGTTGTCAATGCAATGTATTTTGTGTGAGTAGACTGTTTCTCATTTAGGGGCTGGAGTGTGCTTGTATAGTTTAGGTCATCCAGAAGTGTACTGGCAGGCCTTACATAAATGATGTTGCTCAATTATGTCATGTTAAGTCTTCCAAGATGACAGTACTGAAGGTGTTGTCACTTCTCTGAACTACACAACACTGAGTTATGTGATGCTATCATGTAGCAGATCTACAGAAGTGGTTAACAGGTTCATAGGTTGGTACTAGGCTATCGGCCCTAGGGCCTATACAAGCCTAGCCATAACAATTCCCTGGCTATTTCTTTCCACAATATTTACTTCCCTGGACCCCTGTCTAGCAGGGCGACTGACATGATGCCCGGGGTGAATTTCCTATCTCCCATCCAATTGTCAAGGTACCTTTTGAAGAGGGCCAAAGAGGCACTCTGCTTGACATGTATGGGCAGTCTATTCCAGAGTCTGGGGAGTCCCTGGGTCAGGAACCTATCCCTCCAGCATGTTTTGTTCATTGTGATGACAAGGTTTCGATCACTGGAGCATGTGGCTCTGAGTGATTGGGATTTCTTTAAGTGTAGTATATCCAACAGCTCTGGGTTTGACAAAGTCTTGTATGTTAAGCAGAGATCGACTCTGAGTAGATGATATGTGACAAAGTATAGCTTTTTAGGAGTTTTTTTAGATGGTCAGCATAGGGCATCTACTTTAGGCCTGTGATTCTTTTAGTGAGGTATTTCTGTGGCCTTTCCAGTTGTTGCAGATGTCTTGAGAGGTACATACCAAATGAGGCGTTGTATTCTACAATGGGTGTAATGAGGGATGAGTACATTGACCTCCTTTTTTCTGGATGAAAAGCCCTTAGTGATGAGGTGTGCCACATAGAAGGATTTCCTGACTGTTGTGGCAATGTGGTTATCGAAGGTAAGACCACTGTCCACCTGTGTCCCTAAGTCTCTTATCACACTTTCGGTGTTTAGTGTACTGCCACTTATGTGGTAATTTACGGGTACATGTTTTTTCCCAAAGGGATAACTATACATTTCTTAGCATTGAGCTTGAGCCCATGGCTCTGGCACCAAGCATCTGTTTTTGTAAGGCCTTTTTGTAGAATATCCACATCATTTGGGGATTCAATAATGGTTCCCAGTTTGCAGTCATCTGCGAACGTTGCTAGCCAGAATCCCTTAGTATTGGCCTGTACTTAAGAGAAGTAGATGCCAAACAAGAGCGGTCCCAGGACTGAACCCTGAGGTACTCCAGTTGTCACTTTTCTGGAGCTGGATTTGGAGTCGACTACTTTTACAGTGTGGGTTTTGTCAGTAAGTCAGTTGGCAACCCATCAAGTGACGCAGGGATTAATGCACAGCTTAGTAAGTTTATCTATGATTCCAGAGTGGGGGATAGTGTTCAAGGCCTTGGCGAGGTCCGGATAGGCTATGTGGACCCCCTTACCCTTGTCCCACAGCTCTGGAGACTGATTTGAAGAAGTCAATCAGGTTCAGGAGACAAGATTGGCCCTTCACGAACCCAAACTGGGGGGGGGGGGTTCCAGTGTGTGAAGGTTGCCAATGTCTTTGTTTATAGGTTCCATGATAATACGTTCCATGGCCTTGCAGATTAGGCTCGTCAGACTGATGGGGCGGTAGTTCCCAGGATCCAAGGTGGATCCCCCCTTGTGGAGTGGGATAACTGTAGCTGTGCGCCACTCAGTGGGCATGAAGCCTGAGGTGAGGCTATGATTAAACATGACACTTAGGTGAGGTGCCAGTTCATTTTGTAGTTTATGTAGTACATAGCCCGGGATGTCGTCTGGTCCTATGGATGCTGTATTCTTAGCTTTGGAGAGTGTGGTTTTTACCTGTGTGGCCGTTATTACTGGAATTTGGCAATCTTTTGGTATTGAGATGGGCCCTTTAGGGGGTGAGAGGGGGGTGAAGTTGGCACTGAATCGATCTGCCAGGATATTGGCAATATCCTTGGAATCAGTATATTTAATGCCATTCTGTTGTAGCTCAGAGCAGATCTGAACATTGCCATTTAGATTCTTGACATAGCTATAGAATGCCTTATGGTTGTCTTTGGAATCTTTGGCAATTTTATTTTAGTAACTAGCTTTGGAGGATTTTATGAGGTTTGTGAATAACTTTCATGGTTCTGGTCAAGAATACTGGTTTGCTAACATGTGGTGATGCCAAAATGAAAGAAGTGTGCATATTTAGGTTAACAGATTCAAGGGGTTCACGGTAGGCGATTGATCCAGAGGTGCATTAGTAGCCTAGCCATAATATCCTGTATTGTAAGTGCCTATTGGCATGACAAATTTATATGGAGTTTAGACCCCTTCCCATACATGTTAACCTCTTAGATCAAGAAATCTAGACAAAACCATAAATAATGGGGGAGAAAGGCCGAAAAATAGGGATACTTTTTAAATATTGCTCTTACAAACTTAGTAAGTAGATAGAATAACAGATTTTGCGTTAGCACTAATTTTTCTGAGGGTTATGAAGTCTGAAACTCAAATGTCTGTCATTTTTTTCTGACTTCAACCCTCAATTAGTTTCCAGTGATTTGCCAAAAAACTGAATTTAATGAGAAACAGACCAAAATTGCAAGGCAAAAATCTGGACAGTTGAGAGGTATGCCCCTTTCAATGACTGATTCAGGGGCAAAACCAGGCTGTATTTACAACTGCCCATTCATGCATCTAGGTTATGCTTAAATGAGGTCAGGGAGTCACTTTGCATTATATCCAAATAAAATCTATTCTGTTAGAATTCTGTGGGATATATAGCGATTTTGCCAACAGGCCAAATTTATGTTTTGGTACCAGATAAGTTCTCAACAGGTGTTTAGGATGTTACTAGTTCTACAAATGTGCAGCTGGTGACAGTGGACCAGATACGTTTAGGCTATGTAGGTCTGGCAGAGATTACCTCTCTGGAGTGTACAGTAAAACAGAAAAGAGAAACTGCTTGAAGCCTGTCTGGGTAACTCAAGAAAGACATACCCTTGTTTATTGTAATAAGAAAACAATGCAGTCTCTCAAGCTGGGTCATGTAATTAGACAAGTACATAACAAAGGGGTCATTATATTCTATCGCCTAACATAATGGATACATAACTGTCAAAGGATAACTAATCGTCAGTGAAAGTGCTCAGATCCCGAATGACGGAGTCAGTTTTGGCTAAAGACATAGTGCTGGTGCTGCATTTCTTGGCATGTATGGTGCTCCAGGCACCACTTATTGCTGCATGCTAGTTCCTTCTGAAAAATGTGGAAGTGAGATGGTGAGGTAACAACACTACAAGCTCTTAATGTTGGCCTTGACAGTGTTAAAGTAAATACCAAACACAAGTGGTCCTTGGAATTGATCACTGGGGGATACCACAGGTGAATACACTTTTTTGAAGAGAGCATGCTATCAAGTTCCATACACACACACGTGTATATATATATATATATATATATATATATATATATATATATATATATATATATATATATATAGAGAGAGAGATATATATATATATATATATATATATATATATATATATATATATATATATATTTATATGTGTGTGTGTGTCTGTGTGTGCTTACTATCAAAATTCTGAAAAACAGTTCTTATAGTAATAACTTAAAAAAAAGGAAGAAAGTGAAACAACAACTAAAGCATTGTTCACTCACAACAACGAAAGTGGTAATGTTGATAATTCAAATTCGACATTATCAATATTACCCAATATACCTTGATGTCCAGTGATGTCCTACAAATGTTTTGCAGGTGGCAAGCCACCCTGCACCCCACACCGCTGTTAATTATATATTCCAACTCCGACAGTGTACTACGGAGAGGAAAAGGGAAAATTACCCAGTCCCCACTATAGTGCAATCTCCAATCAGAACGTCAACTTCACAACAGTGAATGCACAATAGCTGATGTGCAGTTGAATATTTTCTGCATCAGCTTTACATGAACTTGAAACTATTCTTTTGACCAGCACAATTTGTGTAAGTGCTGCCCAAAATTTTGAGAGTAAACTATATATATATATATATATATATATATATATATATATATATATATATATATATATATATATATATATATTATATACCACTGCAGTCACCTGTACTTTTAAATTTTATTATATTCTATATTTAAATAATAATAAATAGGGTGGTGACCAGACTGTTGTTCTTTGGGTACCATGAACTACATTACTTTTCTCATTTTGTGTGTGTGTGTGTATATATACACACACACACACACACACACACACACACACACACATACATAAAATACACATGTACTCAGACACACATTAGTAAGTGGTAAGTAGTCTGATCAGCAATGCAACTCAGCCACAACAGAGAACTCTTAGAGAAAATGAAGATAATTACAATAGTAACTTTGAAGTACACTTCTAAAACAGTTATGTACACTGCATACATGGTTTCAGTAAAAGACCTGTATATCACATCTGTAGTAAATACAGAATTTATAGATATTCAAGAATGCCTTGAACTGCAACTCTGTCTGCAAAGCATGTAAAGGTTATTTTCAAACCACGTGAATATAATATAATATATATAAACAGATTCTGTGTTACATGCGTACATAGAAGAATAGCTACTACTTTATTTGTGTCTTTCGGCTTTTCCCGGTTAGGGGTCGCCACAGCGGAACTCCGGTCCGCTAATGATTGGCAGTTGATTTTTACGTACTGGCTTGCCAGGCCTGACGCACTACCTTCAACGAAGGTATGCCAGTTCACGCATGTCTCCACACAGAAAACGCTCTAGATGAGAATCGAACCGGACAGCGTCTTACTGTGAGGTGACAACGCTAGCTACTATAACTTGTCAAAATACAGGGTAATCGATGGCATGAGATTTTGGTTGCAGAACTTAATTTTTACTGGCTTAGTAAAAAAGTACCCCTCTAATTACCACTGTAATATACTAGGAATGGTACTGAAAGGTATATGGGGAAATGTAGACTGCATGTACCTCAACTTTCAAATGCCAAGTCAATGTAAACTAACTGTACTTCAGTCAAACATTCAGGAAAGGTGTGAAAGCTCAAAATATTTTACCACAACGCATGGTAGAAAAAGTGAGAATAGAAATTCAGTAGGATAGAATCAGTATTAGATAGATAGCTATGGTGTGATTTCTGAAGGACCACATGCAGCATCAGCTAATGAGAAAATACTTTTAGAACAGTGATTAGATTTATGTCCAAAGCTGCAGATATTTGCTACTCAACATGTTTCTTTGAATTGCACAACTGTCCAAAGCAACGCTGTGCTGCAAAATAAGGGAAAATCTGTATAATTATAAAAGTGTACCTACATGAATACTGACACACTACCATGCAACACTAATAACAGACCATATGAAAAATAATTAACCAGTGGAGGGGAAAAGATTTGTAGCAACAAGCCTGAAACAAACATACTATTGTCAAGACTTAAATAATTAGACACAGTTTTGCAAGACAACATCTCTAGCTGAGTAAAATCCAGTCATTCAGCAAAGCTAATTGTCCCTGGTGGGGAAAGGAAAAAAATTAAAGGTCAATCAACTGTAAGGTCTTAGCACTTCCTACCATCCCCCACTGACAGTTTGTGTAATATGCCCTGGCTGCAGTATGCTAACAATGCTCTTTAAAAACCTTGCCCCTGGGTGAACATGTGACTCATACAGTACTCAAATGTAAACAAACTCCTCTAGTAAAAAATCTGAGTTAGTGCCCTTTTAACAGATACAATCAAAAAATTACTCAAAAAAATTAAAACCCACCACACTAGCAGTAGACAACTTACCTGCTGAATTTTTAAAACTAACTGCTGAGGGTATTGCCTACCTAGTGCCCATTATTATCACTAGATCCACAGCAGAACACCATGTCCCTACCATTTGGAAAACCTCTCATATTATTCCACTTTATAAAGGGGCTCATCAATAGACCTATTACCCAATCACAATGTTATCACCTCTATCTAAACTTTTTGATAGAACAGTTCACAAACAAATCGTAGATTACTTGCAAACTAATAAACTACTAACCAACACTCAGCATGGTTTCCAACCATATCTCAGTACTACCACAGTACTACTACCATTTACTAATATGGATAATCATCACAGAAACAATAACAGCTTTGTATCCTCTATATTCCTTGGCCTATCAAAAGACTTTGATATTGTCTCACACAATAAACTCCTAAATGTCCTCTCAGAGTTAAACCTATGCCAAAGTACCCTAGCCTGGTTCCAGGATTACCTATCTGGGTGCCAACAAACACTATCACCCCCTTTCCCAGTGACACTAGATGTCCCAGAAGGCTCTATATTAGGCACACTTCTCTTTACAATATTTACAAATAATCTCCATAGCGCTACCCCACAAACTTCGCATAGATGACTCAACAGTGATATGTACTGCTACTAGCATACAGGAACTTCAAACCCTAACATAATCCTTTCTAGCAGTACAGACCTGGCTAACAAATTACCAACTAATCCTGAACCCCCCAAAAAACAAACTCATGACCTTCCAACCCAATAAAACAACTGCTTCCACTTCTACATTTAACATCACAACACTGTCATATCCCCCTCACCTCACACCAAACTTCTAGGAGTTGAAATTGACTATAGCATGAGATTTGGCATCCACATATCCCAAACAGTAAAAAAGTACATAAAAATAGGAACACTGTATAGAAATAAACACTACTTCACAACAAACACTAAGACTACTATTGCCCAATCCCACCTGATCTGTACACTGCTTTACGCATCTCCCAGATTTACAAATCTAAAAAAAAAAAACAGATCTAGCAAAACTGGAATCTTGTTACAATAAAATTGTTAGATATGCTACAAGCTCACCATTTAGATCTCACCACTGTCTAGCACTTAAAAAACTCAGCTGGCTAGAGCTCCCCCAACTCCTTTTCCTTAACCAGTTAACTATTGCACATAAAATACTCTATCAACCTGATAAAATTCCAGCCCTTCATATATTACTTCATTCTTACTCCACTAACAGAACCCTGCTTTCCACCAACTTTATTTCAATATTCTGACTCACTACAGTATCTGTTAATATATTCCTTTCTGTAATAGCCAGACTTTAATGTATTGTGCTCTTTTGATTGATCACTTAGTTTTACAAATAGATCCTGATTGTTTTAAACTGTATTACTTTCACTGTGTGAGCAATTCTAATCAAATGATGTTAAATTGTATGTATTATGTATTATGTATTATGTTCTATTCAGAGCTTTTCTTCTCCGGGCTTCCACTGAAAAAGGACATGTGTCCAGTCGAACTTTCCCGGTAAACAAATGTAAAATAAATAAAATTATGGGAATGGACCACATTCTTAAGTCAAAGTACAATTAAAGTTCATGAAATTAGTATTGTTTCAATCTTTGATATCAGCCAAAAGTGCTCTTTGCAGCACCAGCAATGTGCCCAGTTATGACTCCTGCAATTCGTATGGGGTTACATGCATTGGTAACATATCTAAATACAATCGTAGATTATTTTTTATAAGACCCGTTGCTCCTACTACTATTGGAATTGTATGGGTATCTTTCTTCCACATTGGTCTCTTTTCTGCTTGCAGATCCTGACATTTTATGACTCTGTCTCCCTGTACGCAAGACTCTGTAGTCACTGTGTGTGGCAATTTCAATGGTCAATGCTACTTTTGTTTTCTTTTCATGGACCACTGTATCCAATTTTCTAGCATCCATCTTTTGAACTGTTGGTAATGGGTAATCCTATGTGATGTACACTTCATCATTTTCTATTATGCTTTGTGGCTCATGTGTCCAATGTTTTTCAGCTACTTCAGTACCATAATGTTTGCATAATCCCCAATGCAACAGTCTTACCACATTATTATGCCTTTCAGTATACAGTCCTTCTGCCATTAGTATGTCACAACTAGCAACGAGTTGTGCAACTGTTCCCAATTTGGTTTTACCAAACCTACATTTGTCTGTCTCTCCCACATGTTCAATGAACTTTGTAAACTAGCAAGTACATAGCCCACTGTCTTGGGCCTCCAGTATTAACCTTTCATCTCTTGGTTTGAATTCACTTCTCCTTAACATTCCTGTGTTCATTCCTGATCAACACGAGGTTCTTCCAGAAGTTTTCTATACTTGCAATTATACTTATGGATTTTCCACATTTCTTGCCTTCTGATCTGGTCCTTCACCTTAAATTCTTTCTTTTGTTTTTTTGGCACATTCATTTGCTGCCTGACTTTATCTACTTGTGGTTAGTTTTGCTTTCTCCTTTGCATAAATATTACACCATATTAAATCTTATTACAATCCATATTTCCTCTTCAGATGTCTCAAGATCTTCCTGCTTCTCCTTACTTTGGGGACTCATTCCATCATGCTGTGACGTAACCTGTGTTACACCTTCTACACCAAACCCTTCACTTCGCTGGCACTCCATAACTTCAACTTCTATTTTTTTAGCTTCTACTTTACTAATCTTCTTTTCTCCATCACCTCTTTGTGATATTTTTTTTTTTATTGTGAAATTTTCCATATCTAGATGCCTTTGCCTGCATTTCTCTTTGAATATCTTTGGGGCTGCCTTCTTTATATTGATTAATTTGGCGTTCTCTTTTGCATAAATACTGCACCATATCAAATCTCTCTTTCTTTCCCATGTCCATGTTTCTTTTTTATACTTTTCAAAAATCTCTAGGTTTTGTTATTTATATTTTTGCACTTCCTCAGATGCTTCTTTTTCCAAACAAATCAAAGTTTTTTGATCTATATACTGTTTTTCTCAAATCTGTTGAATTAATGAATACAACTTTTTATTTGAAGCATTGGACAGTTTTTCTTGTGGAAGTATTTTTCTTTCCTCTGCTTTTTCCCTTAATTGTTTTGTATATCTTGTGTCTAGGAATTCTGGGCTTTTTGCATAATAGTAACAATACATAATTTCTTTCTTATCTTGAATAGTCCACTTTATCATCTTTATGGCTCTTCTTTGGCCTATCAGTTTTTATGATTTTTGTGGACTACTACTTCCTTCTACAACGGAGGGGGCATTCCCCCCTAGGCCTGGCCCCATTACAGGAATGTTTCCGTATTTTGAGGATTCTACACTGTTATCTTTTCTAGTCCTGGCATCAGTGTGTCTACCAGGATTTGGCACTATTGTATCCTGGGTCTTGTACACCCAGCTACCTTTTTAATTTTGAACCTACTTCTGCCCATGATATATACTATATAAATATAGTGTCATCTTGGTGAAATTTTCTGAAAACAGGGTCTACCTTGTGAAGGTACTCACCAAGACTTGAGGATGAATTCAATGTCAGCAATACTACTCTCCCCTTGCTTGCTGACTTACCATCACTCCATTCAGACCCCATGCTGTATATGAAAGCAGATGAATATGAAAATGTAATGGATTCAAAGAAGAATGCTGCGGTGGTGCAGCAGTAGCGTTGTTGCCTCACAGCAAGAGGTTCTCCCGTTCAATTCTTGGCTGGAGTGCAGGGAGTGCCTTCTGTTTGGAGTCTGCATGTCCTCCCTGAGGTTGGGTGGCGTTTGAAAGACATGCGTAAATGGGTGTGCCTTCGTTGAAGGTTGGACGTCGAGCTGGCACCTCAGCATTCGTGAAAATCTACTGCCAATCATTAGCAGACCGGAGTTCCGCTGTGGCGACCCCTAACCGGGAAAAGCCGAAAGACAAACAAACAAACAAAGAATGGATTCAAAGAAGACATTTCCAGGACAGTACACTTCTTTGATCAAGGGTAGTGAATTGTGCTATGACTTGTAAAAGAAACATCTGTGTTAATTTACAAATATGTCAGAAAGTTGTGAGGCACAGCTATTCTTAAGTAACTATTGAAAAATCAGAAGTTGGGGTAGCTGAAGCCATGAGACAAGAATCCTGAAATATTCTCCAACAGTGACCAAAGTTAGAGTAGAAACCCCTTGAAATAAACCTAGAGCTATGTGTATTTTCCTGTGTTTAAAAAAGTAATGTGAATTTAAATATGTAGTTGACAGCTCAGAAACAAAATTATGGCAGAAGTGCAGAAAGACTTGTAAATGTTATGTTCAGCTTGTGTAAGAAATCTCTCACATCAGAATAGAGACAGAAAGGGGCATTTGTGACACTTGTGTTCAGCATATCCATCACTGATGCAGTAGCCCTGGCTAAATCACTTTTATTCTGACAAGCCTGAAGCAGACAGCCAGTTTTAATGGTTCAGGGCACCTGCCATGCATCCAAACCATCAGTCAGCAGATTATTTGACTATTGCAGAAGGTTTGTCACAGAGCCCTTCAGAGCAGTACTGTCACAAAGGGGTCACTGTCATGACAGGATGTTAATACACAAATTCCTAGCTGTAAAACAACTTCCCTAACGAGGAGGGTATTATGCACAAGTCTTAGGAAATGGACAGTTGTATTCCTTCTGCTGTCAGTGGTACTGAACAACATCAAACCAAACCTTATCCATCTCACAGCAGTCCTGAAACTTTCATTACTACAACTGCTGTAAGTACTTGTAATAAAAATCACAGAACTCCATGCTGTACAAAAAAACTAGTATCCTAGCTGTAACAGAGCTATAGCTACAACCAAAGATTATCAAGAATTAAATATTAGGTCAAAACTATAACATATTTGGGGATGACCACACTAAAAAAACCTCTATAAAAGAATACTTCAATAAACCCTGGGTTTGCTCCTGTATGAGCCCAATCGGATGCACTCTTATAACTTTTTCTAACTCTAGTCTTTCTATACATAGTAGTAGCTTACCTGACCCTCCCTTCCTGTACACATACTCCCCTGAGGTTACAGTCATACCTTTTCCACATCTATTCCTACTACCACCTCTAGCACACTCACCAATTACCTACTCCTACTATCCTACGCCTTCACAGATATAATATATTAACTATATTTTTTTTTTGGAGAAGCCCCCCTGTACCCTAGTGCAGGAGCATACAGAAGGATTATCTAATTGAAGGTTACTGGCTCAGGCACCAGTTTGAGCTATTTCATTGGTGCAGGGCTCAGTTTGAGGTTTCTGATTGATTTCCTTGTATTGATTACTTAGCTCTTGCTTGTGCATAGTGTACCATCATCCACAAGCATGTAGAGAGTGGTAACTCTTGCTGGGTATAGATCCAAAAGCGGCAATAGCAGTTGTTCTCCTTGTAAGAGGCTGCTATGTAGCAGAGCAGTTCCTGAATAGCTCTCAGCTGTTCAGTGAACCACCCAGCAGAGATTTTTACTCATTCCTGTACATCAGATGCTGCAGATCACCTCTCTTATTGACCTCCTACTACACACACCACAGGTTAGTCACCTTGAAATAGCTCCCGGCCAGATACCCCTTCTTTTCCTCCATATCTGCTTCAATACAAAGATCAAACCTTGCATTATGGACTGGCATTTTCCATCTGTTTCTCCTGCCAGCCTGGTGGACATGGGTTTTTTTGAGGGAGTGTAGCAACTGCCTCATGTACAGTGACAATCATTTACTCCCAAATCACTCATGTACAATTTTCAAGAGATGCTTCCTATACTATGAATCTGGAATCACTGTTCTTTTATGCCCAGAACAGCAACACTAAACAAGTTGTCAGCACACCCACCATGACTCTGAAGCTTGACATGAACCCACAAAATAAACCTTCACATGTAGAGGTACTCTCTAGAAACCTACTTCAACACTGGACACCTCCAAAGTAAAAACATGGTACACCTAACACAACACCCAAAGCACTCAATACATATAAAAACACTAGCAACTGTGTCTCACCAAATAAGCCCTTAAGGCAATGCACAACTATTCCAAATGTTTTAGTTATAGGTGACTCTATAGTAAGACATTCACCAGATCATACATGCACTCAAGTCTCTCAACAACAAGTACAGTTATGACTCATCATAGTACATGATGGTGGGAACGACTTGAGACCTACTGTGCCTCTCTGGAGTATATGAAGAGAGACATGATTGTGCTCTCTATATATGTGTCCCAGTCAGGTATGTGCCTAACTTTGAGCAGCATTTCACCCTCACCTCGGATGATACTACAATATAAACAGAAAATGACTGACTTCAATAATTGTATTAGTTTCCGATGTCATTCTAAAGGGATGCACTTCCTGTTAGCCTTGGACAACATGGTGGATAAACCACACTGTTTTGCAAAAGATGGTCTTTGCCTGGCACCGCTATGCTTCTGGTTGCTGACTAAGGCACCTGCCTCCACCATAATGCCTTTTTTTGGCAAGGTCCCAACCATAATATTCCCGACATGAAAACATCGAACACAAAAAAAAATGTCCATGATGCTAAACGGTAGGAGTTTAAATCACAAATGGCACTCTCTGGAAGAACTCCTCTCCCTGGAGGATGTTGATGTCTGTGGAGTCACAGAAACCTGGCTGAAGGCTGCAGAACATACCCTGGCCTGGCAAGGCTACAATGCCTCCCACACTTTCAGACTGCAAATTGAAGGTGTGAGAACCAAAGGAGATGAAGTATCTATCTTAATTAAAGATAATTACACCTCTAGACTGTTTGGGCAAGAATACTCTATGGCACTACTCCAAGTCCAAATTACCATGGGTAAGACCCCCCCCCCTTCAGGTCATCATCAGATACAGGTCCCCATCCACGAACCAAGATGCCCACACAGCTTGTTTAGACCTACTTGAGCAATTAAGGTACAGGTTAACATCCTAGCCATGGGTGACTTCAACTATCCTTCCATTAATTGGGAAAGTAATATGAACCAAAACTACGTCACACAAAAGTTACTGGACTTTGTTAACTCAAATATCCTGGAACAAATAGTGTACCACACAACAAGGGACTCCAATATTCTATAGCTGGTCCTCACCAACATGAGTGTTGGATGCAATGCCTCACTTGCAGGGCCTGCACAGGTTAACTCCTGCCATAAATCAGTCATTATTGAAGTAGCAATAGGACCAGAACTCCAAAGAAGTGAAGTCAGGCTAAAAAAAAAATCACCAAAGTTTTTACTATACCCACTTAATGGAAGGTGCAAATGACTTTCAAGCTCCAGTTTCAAGAGATGGCATTAATGGCTATACTAAGGTATACACTGATGTCCTCTAAAAACATCTACACAAATGTACAGAGTTAGTCATGTTGGATAGGATTAAAGCAAAATGCGCAAAAAAAAAAAAAAAAAAAAAAAAAAACATCCCAGTGGATGTCCAGCATTAACAAGGCATACAATAAGTGAAAGAAGGCCCTGTCTAAAAATACAAAAGTGAGATCACAGAACTGGAAGAGCACCCTCCTATGCCTAAAGAAGCAAAAAACTCATAAAATCAAAAGCAACTATGACAAAAATCTAGCTAACACAGCCAAGGATAACCCTAAGGCGTTCTTCAGTTACATCCCCATCCTAAAAGGATATGACTCCGATGTGTGCTGAACTAATTATGGATGGGATCACACACATTGACCTTGTGGAAACTGCAAACATGCTAGCAGACAGGTCTGTCAAGAATTACACTGTCCATCCCCCAAATCATACCACAACCCATGTCTTCATCATCTCCTCCTCCATGTATCGCCAAAGTACAATGCATCAATGCTCTCTCCAAGGCTAGGAACATAGCCTCCATGGGACCAGATGGCATTCTGGGCTGCATTCTTAATGTTCTAAAACAAGAGCTACCTACTCCATTAGGCAGTCTATTCAAACACAGCTTGAGTACTGGCTTTGTCCCCATTGAATGGGCAAAAGCAATTGTTAACACCCTCCACAAACTTGGCTCAAAAACAGACTTGGGTAACTACAGACCCATAAGTTTAACCAGCCTCATCTGTAAGGCAATGGAACAAATCCTCATGGACCACATAAATAAGAAAATAGGTGACTTCCAATCCCTGGATCTATCCTAGCTCTGTTTTATCAAGGACAAGTCATGTCTGTAAAACCTGGTGAACATCTTTGATAACATGATCAGATCCTGAGACAATAACAAAGCCATGCACACAGCCTATCTTGACTTGCCAAAGGGCTTTCACACTATCCCACATTCAACTATTATTGACAAACTAACAGCTGAATATCAATCCCTATGCTGCAAACTGGTTCATAGATTGACAGCACTCCAGCAAAGTGAGAGACTTTACCTATACCAGCAGATATGTCACCAGTGGGATCTCACAAGGGTCAGTGCTGAGCCCCATCTTGTTTGTCATATACTTCTCTGAAGTCCAGGCCAAAACAGAGGGGCTGTGGCTAACCAAGTTTGCGGATAACTGAAAATTAGGTGCTATCATTGAAACCCCTAGAGATGTCAGTGTACTTCAAAAGGGGCTTACACAGACCAGTGATTGGTGCCAAAGCGATGGTGTTAAAGTAATTGCTAAGAAACGCATCATCATTCCATTGGGTAAAAACAATGTCCCTCATGATTATAAAATAAACAATAATACCCTAAGTACCTATTCAATAGTGAGAGACCTGGGAAGACAAGTTGACTACGAGCTGAATTTTGACCACCATATGTCTGCTGTGGTGAGGAAGGCATTCTACATTGCTCACCTGATTAGCAAAGGCATCACCTCAAGAATAGTTTATAATCCCCCTGTACTCATCCTTCATCGGGGCTGTAAATGAATATAATGCTCCCTTTGGTATGTACTGTACCAAACACCTGCACCAACTTGAGAGAGCTCAGAAATGTCTAACTAAGACAATTCAGCGTCTCCAGCACATGTCTTATACAGACAAACTGCAATCACTGTCACTGTACTCATTAGGGTACAGACTAGTTAGAGGTGCATTATAATCTGGTTTACAGGGGTATCTCTGACCCAAATGTAATGCAAATGTAAGTCAAATGGTACTAGAGTCACCCGTTCCAGGGACATCAATTTAGCCAGTGATATAAACAGGACCTGCTGGAGAGACAGATATATTTCACAGCAGTTGACACTGCTCTGGGATAGGCTTCCAATCCATATCAAGCAAAGTACCTGTCTGACCCTGTTTAAGATCAATCCTCATCATTCTAAGGGTATCCACTATCTATCATCCTAGGATGACATGATCGATAGACCATGATGCTTTGCCAGAAATGGTCTTCATCTCTTGCCCCTGGGATTTCAGCTACTGGCTAAGGCTCTTGCCACCTTCATACTGCCTTTTTAAGCAGTGTCTCAAGGACAAAATTCCCAAAGTAAAAACTACATGTAAAAACAACCTCAAGGTTATGCTGCTAAAAGCTAGAAGTCTCAACACGAAACCGCACACACTGGAAGCTGTCCTCACCTTGGAAGACACAGACATTTGTGGAGTCACACAGACCTGGTTCAATGCAGTGGAGAGCACCCTAACCATATCGGGTTACACCTCATTCCACACATTCAGACCTCAGACTGAATGTGTGAAAACTAAAGGAGGCAGTGTATAAATATTCATTAAAGATAAGTACACCTCCAGATTGGTTAAACAATATGATTCTCTGGAGATACTTAAGGTGCAATTAACTGTTGGCAGGACACCTATTCAAGTCACTACCAGCTACAGGAGCCCCTCCATGAATCAGGACACCCACTCTGCTTATTTGGATATACTTGAGTCTATCAAGATACATCCAAACACTATGGTTTTGGGCAACTTTAACTACCCATCAATTGACTGGTGCCAATTAATCATGCTCAAACTCACTTGCCCAAAGGTTCACCAACTTTGTTAACTCCAGTGCCCTGGACCAGCTGTTTGACAGCCCCATAAGGGGTGCCAGCATCCTGGATCTGGTGCTTACCAATAAGGGGGACCACTGTAGCACCCCCACTGTGAGGTACTCCCTGGTGATATCTGACCACAAATCGGTCTCATTCAAATTAACTATCAAACCTACCCCCCTAGCAGCAACTAAATTAAAAAACTTCTCCAAAGCAGATCATAACCTCTTACAGGATAGTATAAATAGCTTCACTGCACCTCCTTCCTCAGAAGGAACTGTCAATTATGCCGAGCTCTACACCAATGCTTTATACAAACACCTATATAACTGCATTGACTCTGCCATAACTGATAGGATCAAAACATGCTCCTCAAGGAAGAGCAAACTTGCCTGGTGGACAACTGCAATTAACAGGCTTTACAATAAAAGGAAAAAATTGCTAAGAGTTAGAGGGAGCGAGCCCTCCTAAACTGAAATCACTCTCTCCTCAGCTTAAACAAGCAAATAACAGTACTTGTGAAGTCATCCAAAGCAAACTACAAGTCCAAATTAGCTTCCTCAACAAAGGACAACCACAAGGCATTCAATAGTTACATCTGTAACCTAAAAGGAAAGTCCCAGATTTGTGTGGAACTGGTAGCTAATGATACCACATACACTTAGCCTGTGGACATAGGTAACATGTTGCCCGACAGGTTATGTGAAAACTTCACTCCCCTGTCCCAGCCACACTTACCCCATGACATCCCTACCACCTGCCCCCTACCTTGTATCTCTAAAGAACAGGTCAAAAACGGGCTTTTTAAGGCCAAAAACACAGCATGTATAGGACCTGATAACATCCTAGGCTGCATCCTACATGGGCTCCAACGTGAATTAGCTACACCACCAGGTACTCTTTTCAATCATAGTCTAAGCACCAGCTTCATACCAGCTGAATAGAAAACACCCACTGTTATTCCCTTGCACAAAGGTAGGAGTTCCACTGACTCCAGAAACTATAGACCTATTAGCCTGACTAGCCTTATTTGCAAGGCCATGGAGCAAATCATCATGGACCTTATCAACAAAGATATAGGTAATCTCCAAACAATTTACCCTACTCAGTTTGAATTTGTCAAAGGGAGATGATGCCTGGTGAACGTCATCACGACAGTCACCAAGGCCCTGGACAAGGGGAAATCTGTGCATACAACTTACCTGGACTTAGCCTAGGTGTTTGACACTATCACCCACTCAAGCATCACTGGCAAACTCACCCAACTAGGCAGCAACCCTTATATCATTAGATGGGTCATTGACTGGCTCAATTATGGAACTCATACAGTCAAAATAGGGGAATCCACCTCCAACAGCAGACCTGTAATGGGTGGTGCTCCACAGGGCTCAGTCCTGGGACCTCTGCTGTTTGGAATCTATTTCTCCAAAGTACAAGCAAAAAATAAAGGTCTTTGGTTGACAAAGTTTACAGACAGAATCTCCAAATGATGTCAACATCATACAAGAGGGTCTTACACAAACAAATGATTGATGCCAAAGTCATGTCCTTACACTTAATGCAAAAAATGTATTATCATTCATTTCGTTAAAAGAAGAAGTTATGTTCTTACCATAATGTTTCATCTGTTTGTTGATCTTCATTCATTCTTGACTGATGGGTTCGGTTCTGACCTCTCGGAACTAACTTGGCTGTTATACTTAGCTTGCGCCAAAAAAAACTCTCGAGCTAAGGCGATGCCCACAATGCCTCTCTTCCTACCACCTCAGACTGAGTTTACCTTATAGTTAAGAAAACAGAAAAGCCTTGTCTAAGGTATAACTCTATAATATTCCAGGACTAGATCTGAATCTCCAGGAGCTTTCAGGAAGGGGCAGGAGGGTGGGATGTCAAGAATGAATGAAGATCAACAACACAGATGGAACGTTATGGTAAGAACATAACTTCTTTATCTGATGTTGTCAATCTTCATTCACTCCTTACTGATGGGACAGAGTCCCTAGCTATTTTAGATCCTGGGCAGCCCTAAAGAAGGATATTCCTGAGCACCATAGAGCCAAAGGATGCTCTTCACCTGGAGATCAAGTCTAATTTGTAATGAGTGATAAAGATATGTAGGGTAGCCCAAGATGCAGCTGCACATATGTCTTCCATAGAAGCTCTGGAATGAAAGATCACTGAAGTGGAAACAGATCTTGCAGAGTAAGCTCTGATTGTAGTTGACAGTTTGAGTTTATTTTGGTTGTATAGAAAGGTAATGCAGTCTCTTAGCCATTTTGACAAGGTGACCTTTGATACAGGTTTGCTCAATCTGGTACTTGAAAAGGATAGGAATAGTTGGTCTGATTTTCTAGAGGATTTCATTCTGTCCAAGTAAAACGCAATTGTCTATGGACTTCCAACAAGTATAAGCAGTACTCTCCTTTGTTTGTGAAATTTGGAAAGAAGACTGGTAAGTCTATGGTCTGGTTGATATTGGACTCTGATACTACTTTGGGAAGGAAGGTGAGATTGGTTCTGAGAGATACTCTTTCTTTGTGGAAGATGATATATGGATGATTTACACATAAACCCTGTATCTCTGAAATTCTCCTAGCAGATGTGATAGCTACTAGGGAGAGGGTCTTCCAGGATAAAAAACTTGATGTCACAAGTGGCTGCTGGCTCAAAAGGTTGTCAAACTAGACATTGTAAGACTAAGGTCAAATCACATGGTGCTACCAGATCTTTGATAGGGGGGTTTACAAAAATTTTACATAGACGAGGAAACATCAATGAATGGTCATCAAATCCATTATGAAAATTCAAAATGGCAGCTAGATGAACCTTAGTCATAGACATAGGGGCCCCCATTTGAAATAAGGTGGGTAAATATTCCAGGACCTTATCAAGTGATGCCGAGAAAGGGTCAATACCATTTGTACATGCCCAAATTGAAAATCTTTTCCATTTGCTTAGGTAAAGTTTCCTGGTGGATGGTTTATGGGAAGCCAGAAGTATCTTCTCCCCTGAAGAGGACAAGTTATTCTACCTGGCAATTAATGGAATTGGAGAAACCAAGCCATCAGCCTGAGATTTTGAAGACTGGGGATGCACCAGGCCGTGAGGATGAGACAGTAGGTCCAGAGCTGGATCCAGAGTCTACGGGCAGTGAACCAGATGAGGCCAAAGAAAGGGAAACAAGACTTGATGGGGCCAGTAAGATGCAATGAGAATCACATTGCTTCTCAACCATTGGGGTTTCCTCAGGAACTGTGGAATTAGTGGAATTGGGGGAAAAGCACACAGAAGTCCTGGGGCCAATTGAGAAGAAGTGCATCTCTCGAGGATTCCCCACGAGGGGGGATTAAGGCAAAGTAGCTACTGAATTTGTGGTTTGTGGGAGAAGGAAATAGGTTGCAGCAAGGCTGACCCCATAGACGAAAGATCTTCATTGCTATGTTGGGATTGAGAGACCACTTGTGAGGCAGGAGGATACCTCTGCTCAGTTTGCCCACAATCACGTTAGAGTTCCCTGGGATATGCGTTGCTATCAGAAAGGGTTGGAAGTGATTGCCCATCGTCAAATCCTTAGGGCTTCCCAACACAGAGGGTAGGACCTGGTTCCTCCTTGTTTGTTGATATACTAGACTATGGACATGTTGTCTGAGTGGATTGCAGTTGTCCCCGAAGGAAGGGCAGTCTGAAATGCTTGCAATGCTAAAAGCACTGCCCTCAATTCTAGGACACTGATGTGCAAATTGGCCTCTTGTGAGGACCAAGTGCCTTGAACAGTCTTTCCCAGAAAATGCCCCCCTTACCCTATCTGGGAAGTGTCGGTGGTCACTACAGCCTTGGGTTGAGTGGGGGAAAAGGGACAGCCCCATAGATTCTCTTCTGGCTTCATCCACCAAGATAAATCCTTTTTACAGCAGTTGGTTATCAAGACTAGATGGGACATGGGGTGCATTAGAAGTGACCATTCTGATGCCAAGAGCCAGTGACGCAGCCTCATGTGATATCTCGCTAGGGGAACTAATGTTATTGTTGCTGCCATGGTTCTCACAGCTTGTAGTATCAGATGATCAGGAACTTTGTTTTGGGAAATGATTAGCATTAACAACCTGTAAAGAGGAAGGGAGGCCACACAGGATACTGTATTTAATGTTGCTGTGATGAACTTGAGATGCTGCGTGGGAGTCAGTTGTGACCTTTATTTGTTGACTGTGATGCCTAGTGTTTCAGCAAGATGTAGAATGAAGTCTATGGCATAGATCAGTAGATACCTGGAAGGGGCAGTGAGGAGCCAATCGTCTAGATATGGAAACACCTGGAATCCCTGTAGTCTCAAATGAGCTGCCACGACTGCCATGCATTTGGTGAACACCTTGGGGGGCTGTGGAGATACCAAAGGGCAGCTCTCAGAATCAGTAATGACTGGCTCCTAGACAGAAGCAGAGATATCTACTGGAGTGCTTGCCCATCTTTATGTGGTAATACGCATCCTGAAGATGTATAGAGCACATCCAATCATCCATCTATAGAAAAGGAAGGACAGACTGAACCGTGATCATCTGGAATTTTGAATGTTGCACAAATTTGTTCAAAAGGCTGAGATCCAAGACTGGTCTCCAGTCCTCTGTCTTTTTTGGCACTAAAAAGAACCTTGAGTAGAATCTGGATCCTATCTGGTCTGGTGGGACTGCTTGGATGAGTCATTTTTGGAGCAGCTTTTGAATCTCTCCTGCTGCTAAATCCCTCTCACTGGGTGGAACATTGGGGATTCACTTTTGACAAAAGATTGAAGGGATTGTGATAAACTCTGGGTAATTATCTTCTGCACCGAGGTATCTGAAGTCATTGTAAGCCAGGCTGAATGGTGCAAAGAAAATCTTCCCCTGACTGCTTCCAGAGGTAAGCAATCAGGCCTCCATTCAGGAGCACTGATAGGGCTGTCCAGAAAAGGAATCTCTGGAGCCCTGACTACATGGACCCCCCTCTGCCCTGGGAGGGGCATCTTCCAGAAGAGTTCCCCCTTTGCCCTGGGTTGAATACTCACCATGTGTGTCTCGAAAAGGTCCTTGGGTCTTCTTGAACAATATTTTTCCACTCCTCTGATTCCTGGTGTAAGGTCATTGTGGAGTGGAAAACCAAACGCCCACAGCAGAAAGGGCCTTTCCATCTTTTTAACACCTGACTAACATGTCTCTAACTTTTGGGCCAAACAATGAAGTACCATCAACAGGAGCATTGATAAAGGAAGACTTAAAAGGCTCCGCAAATGTACTGGCTGCCCTACATGTCCCTTCAGCTGTATGCGCAATAAGCCACATGGATGAATTTGAGATCAACTCTAGGGTGGCAAGCTGAGAGGAAACCTTATCTCAAACCTCGTCAGACACTGCAACTGCAAGGTTGTCTGAAAGCTCAGTTATCAGATCCCTTTGGAGTCTAGTAAAGTGTGCCAAAAAGTTCAAGGACAGAATAGCAAAGGTCATTAAAGCAAAGACCCGCTTCCCAAATCTGTCCATCATCTGGGACTCTCGGTTAGGAGGATGGACAGATGAACTCTCCTCGTTGAGTTCCTTTTTGGTGGCTGCTGCCACCACCATGGCATTCACTGCTAGACCCTTAGACCAATGGGGCTGATCTTCCAGGGCTGAAAAAATCTTATTCAGTCTCCGGGGAATAGGGTCTATGGAGTCAGGAGCCTCCCACACTCACTGAACGATCAATTTAACTCATTAACCCCGAGTACCTTCTCATGGCGCCTGTGTGCTTAATACCAAGCATGCCATGAGAAGATACTAATTTCAAGCTGTTACCCCGAGTGCCTTCCTGAAGCGCGAGAAATTGTAGTGCACATTTGTAGTTGAACCTAATGAAAAACACACTGAAATTGTAACTGAACATGTAAATTACATTATATAGTTACAATTCAGTGTGTTTTTACATTAAGATCACATTAAAGTTTTACTTCTAAATCCATTTAAAAGGTTGTTGATAAAACAAGTGGTGGCAATTGGATTCTTGCAATCTGAACCACCACTTGCATACCAGCTCCACCCCAACCTAATTTTCTTTTCTTTTATCCAAATAAATAGAGGGTCCAGCAACAGGTATTTCTTTTCTTTTTTTGAGACTTTACCTGCTACTGGATCCCTCTATTGTATTTGTGCACTCACGGAGATCGCCAGAGATAGCCATTGACGCTCACCGGTATTTGCTGCAAGGAGTTCCTGATGTGACTGCTTGAAAGAACTGCTTTTTTTCCCATTCAGGTAAGCTAGGCAGTAAGCTCAGTAAGGATAGACAGTGTGTAGTTGTCATTATACCTTACTTCACTTCACCCCCAAATATCTAGAAATGTGTTTGCCTTATGTCTAGACAAAATGTAGAAAAAAAAATATAAAAAAAAAAAAACAGTAACCTGATAAGGTCCCTACAACATGTAGTCCTCTGTGCTTCAAAAGAGAACAGCAAATATTTTCTTACAAGCTTAGCCCTCTTTCTGTCATTTGTGTATGCTACCACACATGCCACTCTGAGAAATGGAAAGCGTAATAAACTGTTTTCAGCCGTTGTATAATTTAAAAGAAAACATACATCTTCAAGAATGTAGATTAAACTCGGCAATCTCTCTCCTCTGTAGAACAGTGGCAACATTTGTATGAATTAGTCTGCAGTAAGCTAATGTGCTTCAAATAATTACTCTCGCAGACATTCAGACAGCCAGGTCATGGTAGAGTAGAGGCTGTGTAGATTTGTCAGTCATGATCATTTTTCTACTTGGTAGTGTGTGTGTCATTGCTATGCATGCTCTAAGTTGTTGTTTTTAGCATTATTTGTTGTACTTAGAAAGGGAAGAGGAGGAGACTGAAAATGCCGAAATATCTCTGTGTGGCTAACCTGTAAGGACATTTTTGAAGCTTATGATGGTGCCTCCTTAAGAGAAGATACCTTGTCCGCCTGTGTAATTAAGTAACCAAGTGTAATCAGTAACAGGTTTTGTACAGGTTCTGTAAAACTGACTCACGGGAAGTTTGGTTTACTGTTTGTCGCTTGTCGGTTGTGAAATCGCTGGTATCTTGTCACAACGGAGAAAAGAGAGCAGGTGAGTTTTGCGTTTTTCCTCACTTTCTCTCTATTCTCTGATTTTATGCATTCTCGGTCATCGTGAAGAAAAAAGAACGAAAGAGGAAATAGTTTAAGATTTCTGTCCATTTGAAGGCTATAACTAACACAAACTAGCTTGTAAATAAGAATATTTGAAGTGGAGTACATGTGAAAACAAGAATGCTATATAATTAACACTGCAGTGTCTGGGATTAATGGGTTAATATATGGGAAGAGGTGCTCAATGCATTTTCGCAAGGGCATGCAAATGATTGGTTAGAAATATATGCAGGCTGTTCATGCATGTATGACAGATATACTCACTCCCTACATGTGATAATAATATTGCTGTCAGTCAAGGAAGTATTTTTTTCACAAAACATGAAACAATAATTAAACAGAATGTCTGTCTCAAAAGGCTCAGAAAATACCAATGGTATATTCCATTTATCTTCAGGGGAGTCAATAGGATAGTCCAGAAGTGGCACCTCTAGTATACAGGAAGAGCAGAAAAAACTAAAAGAGTAAGTTTTGGGAAAATAAACATTTTTGTGTAATTAATAAGTAATTGGTTTGCATAAACAATTGAAGGGAAAGGAAAAGTAAGTATGTGTACCTAAAAAAACAACTGCTGTGTGATGTTTCTTCTTTTCTTTCAGCTTTATAAACCAATGACACATTATCCAAGAAGGTCCATTTAAATTTAAGAGGCAATCAGTAATTAAGAAATGAATATCAAAGTTAAAATGCAAGCTGCCGTGCATTAGTAAGTACAATTCCAAACTACCATATTTCTAATAACAAACTAAAGATGTCTTTATGACTGTTTCTTGAGTTTCTGAATTACTAGTTTTGTTGATTCAATTCATAATAGTTGTAATATGTTGCAGTCAGCCTCCATACCTCTCAACTGTACATATTTTCACAGAATGTCCTGATTTTTGCCTAACATTTTTGTTCTGTTTCTCATGAAATTGTGGTTTTCTAGCAAATCTATGGTAAATTATTGAGGGCTGAATTCAGGAAATAAATACATACATTTGAGTTTCACACTTCATATGTTTCAGAAAATTCATGCTAATGCAAAACCTATTATTCTTTCAACTTTCTAAGTTTGGAAGAGCAACATTTAAAAGGTGTCCTTATTTTGGGGTATTTGTCCCCCCATTATTGATGGCTTTGTCTATATTTTTGCTCTATGAAGTGGAGAGGTATTTGAACTGTGTGAAAGTTAATATATATTTACCTAAGGGATTTGCTATCATAGTAACTGATACCTGTTGAGACACCTTTCAGTTATGTTGTTAGTCATATCTTTGCCACTTTTAGTACATTTGTGTTGATACATTGTCAGTGTACTTCTGAAATGCAGCTAGCTTTTTTATCATGGCTGGCCTTTCAGTTGCTCACTCCTTTTGTGCCAAATATAACTGTTGTAGAATGTTGGAGCCCATATTATGTGCCCTGGTTCAGCATCTTATTGGCATGTTAATGTCTCAGCATTTTAGAATGTTCAGTCTCAGGAAACAGCACAAGTCTGTTTAACCGATTGGATTTGGGCTCACACGATGCTAATTACTGAAGTTGGGTTTGTTTTTCTCGTGCGTCTTTAGACTGTTGCTCTAAAAAGATACAGACCTGCTGGTCATCAGATTTGTGATATGTTTCAAATCTTCTCTTAAGTTCGACTCCATTCCAATAAACAATTTGCTGGTACCTTTGAACTACTGCTTTTTTTTCCATGAACATGTTTGGAAACTTGTATCCCTATACTGTTGTTTACGTTTGTGGAACAGCTATGTTTTATTATATACTTTTTCAAAATGCAGTTTCTTTGGATAACATTTATTTTAACAATTGTAGCACACAAATTCCTGTTTTGTATATATATATATATATATATATCTGTGTGTGTGTGTGTGTGTGTGTGTATATATATATATATATATATATATATAGTTTTGTCCTGTTATTGGCTTATACTGTTGCTTTTGTTAACCCTGTGTTTCCTTGAAAAAAATGCAACACATATTGTAATAAATTGTTTATATGGGGTTGTTTTCTTCTGCTGTACTTCACTTTATTTTAGTTATAAGGATTAGGTTTTAACTAGACAATAAAAGCCGAAACTTAATTTGAGCATTTATTACAATTAGGATACAATACTAGTTACATCAAAGGATGCCAATGTTGTAGTTTTAAAAAGTATGTACAATAAAAGAACACAGGGGTGTAGACAAGGATAGTACAGCACAAGATAGGTTAGTGAACAGTTCCAAACATAACAGCTCAAATATGTAACAAACACAAACGTTGTAAACGATTTAAAAATGTATAACAAAACAACAGAAACAAACATTGCTCTGGGATTTGAAAGTGGATACCAAAGTTGATAGGTGACAATGCCTAAAATAATTCCACTCATAGGTAGATGGTGGTAGAGCTTTCTACCAGTATAAAATGAAATCTGGAATAATGTTTTTATTGTCTTATTTTGGTATGTACCTGACCAAACATATGCAGCAACTACAGTCACCTTAGAGATTCCTTACAAAAGAATGCAAGGCATAACAAACTTGTTTTATGCAGCATACCTTAAAGGCCTTTCCATCTATTCAGTCTCCTGTAGATTGCTGAGGGGTGATGTATGCCTGGCTTACAAAGCATCCACAAACCCCGCACTTATGCATCTCCTGCATTTTCATAAGGCAAACGATACCAGAAATACAAGGACTATGGACTTGAATTTTGTCTGTGACTTAAAGAGAACAGGCTGGAGAGACATATATGTGTCCCAGAGACTGCCCCTCCTATGTAGTAGGTTTCCCATCCATGTGAATCTGAGTTTGTATATTACCCAGTTTAAGTGCAACCCAAACCAGTGGAATGGGAAATAGGAAATTTACCCTGGGAATGGCACCCATGTCCCTTCAGAAGACAAGTAGCTTATAAATGCCTGGCCCTCAATGTTCTACTTGGATTCAGGATATCATTATTCATTGGGAAAACTTGGGTAGGCTTAGAAAAATGCCCCCTTGGTTGTTAGCCTCGTAGCAATCTATGAATCTGTGAATTTCCTGTGGACGTCAATACCATGTCATAGGATGAGATCATACAGAAGGCCTTTTCATAAACATTTGGGCTAATGTAAGGTAGTTACCGATGTGAGATAGTTTGGAAGTATGTGATGCATTAATGTAGAACAGATTTAACTAAAAGGTAGTTCACTTATTTGCTTATGCATTTGTGCACTTGATAAGCAGAGAGATACACACACTGGCACATTTCTAACTGTAATTTGGAGTATGGCCATATTTTGAGAGGCGTTAAGGGTCACCAGTGGGAGAAATTACTCCAATTTTGGGATAAGGGTGTTTATTTCTGTTTCTATCTCTTTTTTTTTTTTTTTGCTTCCAAGATGACTGGTTCAGTAAGATTATAATACAGTTTTTGATGCTTAATGAACTTGTATACATCCCCTGCTATACATGTGAAAGAGAGATGTTTGCATCTGGCCAAACATGAAAATATTTATGCATTTGAGCTTTGACTACTGGAGCATATCAGGTGATAAATACCTGTTATGCAGTGGTATATTTTTGTTTTTGATATCATTGTGTACCAAATATCTTAGCTACTGTTTTGTGGTTATTTACTATTAGTTTGATTCTCTGTGATCAGTAGCAAGGACTACCAAATCCTTTTGCAAACCTTTTTTTTACCAAATTATAGGGCCTGCTTGATTTAAGAAAATCAGGGTTTCTGTCCAACAGAACCAGTATCTTGGGGGTAGTCAGTCAGTCACCATAAAACTAAGTTAAGACAGGAAGAGCAAATTGATTTACAACTTGGACTTTATTGTGTGTGTGTGTGTGTGTGTGTGTGTGTGTGTGTGTGTGTGTGTGTATATATGTATACATACATATATATATATATATATATATATATATATATATATATATATATAGATTCACTTTGAATCATCAAATGTTCAGAACATCGACATTCTCATCATCGAGACCAGAGCATCGATGTCCGTAACATCGAAGGTTCAAAATGAACCATAAAAACAACAAAAAAATCACAAAAACTATGTTATGCAGGGGGGCTTTGCCACCCTGCACCCCCCACACCCCCTCTACTTTAATATTCCAACTCCGAAATCGCACTACAGTAGGGTAAGGGAAATCTCCCATTTACCGCTATATGCGGTAGTGCTAAACGTGAGATTTCCTGTACCCTACCTGCAATGCCAACACTCAGATGGCACACACAACATGCAGGGCACCTTGCTGCCCTGCATACACACCCAACATTCCACAATCTCACTTACCTGGCACTTCCACTTTAAACCTTCGATGTTCTGGTCTCGATGATCAGAACTTCGATGTTCTGAACATTCGATTATTTAAAGTGGAACCATATATATATATATATATATATGAATATGAGCATATAGCATATATCTTCCCTAAGAGAATAGGTTTGCTATGATGTTGTAGAACTGCTTAGGATTGTTTTGACAGACAGTTTATGGCAAAGTTGAACATTTCCGGGTCTTGCATATTAATGATTTTACATTGTTGTGCAGTTCGATGAATTTTTGAAAAGTCTGGAGTTTTCGTCTTCTGATGATGCTATGTCTGCAATACAGACAACTTTAGTTCTGTATAACTATAACCAGAGGCATGGTTGGGTGAGAACATGAATTACTATTTTTTGGATTAATTCATAGACGGATCAGTCACATAAGGTTGATATTTTGTCTAGGCTTATTGCATTTCTGATATACTCAGTAGTTGTCTGAGTGAGATAAAGGTTATTACTAGCTGACTACTATTTGGGAAATTTTCTTGGCTTTGTCAGTTGAGTGGAATTTAGGTAGAAGGAAGGGCTCAGTAATAGCTAAGTGTTATTCTATTTTACTGAAATACTCAGGTCTTCTCCTTTCTGATGATAATGAGTCTGTGTTACATAACAGCTGGACAAGGTAATACAATGAATGCCTACTCAACAGGTTATGTTCAGCAATTATCACCTGTGTCTGAGCATGCGTAACTTTGCAGGAATGAAAGGCAGGTCATTATCACCTTAGCAATAAGTCATGTACAATATAGCACTGACTCATTATCACTTCTCAGGTAACTCTCAGCAGCTGTCACTGTTATTCACATAAGTAGAAGTCGTTATCACTTTCATGAATGCAGAAGCCAGATTGTGTTTTTTCTCTGTTTGGAGTCATTGCAACCCCCCCCCCCCCCCAGTCTTCATCAACTACCTACCCTCTGAAACCCCTGATTTTTTTCATTCCTGTACACACACACACACACATATATATATATATATATATATATATATATATATATATATATATATATAGGGAGAGAGAGATAGAGACAGCGAGCGATATAGAGAGAAAGATATATATATATATATATATAGAGAGAGAGAGAGAGAGAGACATTTAAAGTGTTTTACTGACTGTTTTTTGCCTTCAAAAAAAGGATACTTGTTATTTCTGCCTTTCTAAGCTAGTATAGTCTGGTTTTGGGCTCCATCTTAGGTCCTCTTTTATTTTCCATCTTTATTAACGACCTACATCTTGCCACCCCTCTAACTACTTGTATTCAATACGCTGATGACACCACCATCATTTTCTCTGCCACCAACCAAACTGACCTACACTCCCTTACCCAAAAAACATTTACCACCATAGAGCAATGGTTCTCTAATCCCTGTCTCCTCCTAAACCCTAAGAAAACTAAACTTCTCCTCTTCTTACCTACACACCAATCCCTCTCTATTAACTTCTCTCTTACCTCTAACAATGGCACCCATATCTCTCCTGATCAAACAACCAAACTTTTAGGCATAACTATTGACAACCTACTTAAATTTGACTTTCATATTAACTCAATCATAAAAGCAACTAATAGAAAATTAGGTTCTCTCTACAGAATCAAATCTTTCTTAACTCCTGAAGCAAGAACTACCATAGCTAGAACCCATCTTATCTCTACACTACTATATGCTTCCCCTATACATACTAACCTTTCTAAATATAACATCAATAAGCTTACAGCAGCCTACAAAAACATTGCCAGATTTGCCACTGCCTCCTCATATAAAACACATCACTGCCGGAACCTCCGCTACCTAGGATGGCTAGAGCTACCCCACCTAATTCAATACTATCAGCTTACTATAGCCCAGAAAGCCCTTCACCACCCTGAAAATACACCTATGCTCTCCACCCTTATAAAACCCTACAACAACCTAAAAAACCTTCGCTCGTCTAATAAAATACTGATTCAAACTTCTCTATCAAAGAACACCGCAGGTGACTCTATATTTTCCAACTCCGTTGGTAAGATTTGGAATCAACTTCCTCCAGACCTAATAGCCCAAACTTCCATCACACTGTTTAAAACTAAACTAAAACACTTTCTAACCAACCACTGGCTATGCTCCTGCATCAACCCAAGCTGATCTTTACAACTCCTCACATCTCCTGCATCCTTTACACTTTCTCCCAGCTCCACTTTTTCAGTGTTTTCATTTCTACTAGAAATGCTCTCTCTTATCTATCAACTATACTCTTCTCTACATTCTATTGCTAACTTTTAAACATCTTAATTAATGCTGTTTCATACTACCCATTTCAGTACTTAAGTAACAGCTTTATCTCCTATTACCTTTCTGTACTTCCTCATATTGTGGTTTAAATGCCTTGAGTATTTTTGTGCTTGAAATGCCTTATGTATTGTGTATATACTTTTTGTGCTTGAAATGCCTTATGTATTGTGTAAATACTTTTTGTTACCATGTATTAGATAGCGGAGCTTTTCTCCTCGGGCCTTCACTGAAAATGGACATGTATCCAGTTGGACTAGCCCGGTTAACAAATGTAAAATAAATAAAATAAATAAATAAATACATTTTCAGGTCCTTGCTGAATCCAGGGCTGTGTTACAAAGTTTCTGTATTTGCCCATACCTTACTTGGATAGAAGGAAGTTTCTCTGTTCACCAGTCAGAGTGGGGAGCTTTGAGCAACCTATCTGTCCTTGGAGGAGTGGTTTCTGCCCGGAAATTAGGAGTTGATTGGTCATTTTGGGCTAATTCCTATCTCTTTCATTTCCCTGCTTTAAAACCCGCTTGTGTGTGCCGGGCAGCTAGGGTTAAACTATTCCCAGCTCAACAAAGTCTCCTCTTCAATTTTTCCTTTGAAACTAGTCAAACCTTCAACTTAAGCCCTCAAACCATTCACTTTGCAACCCAGCGCTTGCTCATAACTCATAGCAAGCACTAATAAACCCTGGCACTAGACCCTCCTATACTACAAGGCTCTCTATTCGTCCCTCCAGGACAATCAGCAAAACAACCCATCTTACCTATCCAGGCATGTCCACAGGGCAGTTTCAGGTGTACTCTCCAGTCCAGCTGGTGAATATGGGCATCTTGAGGCAATGTTACAATTGCCTCATGTACAGTGACAACCCTCTCCTCCTAACACCCAACACAAATATAAGCGAGCGATGCAATTATACAGCCAAACTGTAACCAAGCTCTCTCAACCCAAGGCTGGAACAGCCAGTCATGAGAAGGGAATTACTTGCACCACACCACCAGTCTCACATAGACCTATCATAGCTGCACCAGCAAAAAACACACATAAATACGCAAAAACATATTCAGAGGCTCTAAATAAAAATCTGCAAAAGCAGCAGAGACCTCCAAAGCAGATGTCCAAGCAACCTCCACCCCCCCAACACAAACCACGAAACACATACTTCACAAAATCAGTGTGCCATGCAATCGCAGCCCTTAAGGCTAAATAACACATCCAACACACTAGTAATAGGTGATTCGATAGTCAGGCACACTGACGTCCCGCTCACTAGGCTGAACAAGGAGAAGGTTACTGTAAGCCGTCTGTCGGGTGCCAGGATCTGCTACATAACACAAGCACTCAGGTCACTCCAAAACAAGTACAAATATGACTCTGTCATTGTCCATGTTGGTGTGAATGACCTGAGACGTACCTCCCTGGACTACATGAAAAGAGACATGGAAGAGCTCTCTGATCACGTAGCCTAGGCCGGTATGACCCCGACCCTAAGTAGCATACTGCCCTCACCTAGAATGATGCCACAGTATAAAGAAAAAATTATCAATTTCAACAATTGGCTAAGCTTCTGGTGTCATTCTAAGGGGATCCAGTGTCTGTCAGCCTGGGATGACATGCTCAACAAGCCACGTTTCTTTGCAAGAGACGGCTTGCACCTGTCACCCTTAGGCTTTTGAATACTGGACAAGGCTCTCGCCGCCCCCATAGTGCCTTTTTTAGGCAAAGCTCAAAAGACAAACCCACCTCCTTAAACAGCACAAGAAACCAAAAACTGAGGGTGATGCTACTCAATGCCAGAAGTCTAAACCTTAAAATGCACACACTTGAGGCACTCCTCACTATGGAGGAAATTGATATTTGTGAAGTAACAGAAACCCGGTTTAAGGCTCCAGAGAGCACCCCAGCACTACCAGGTTACAACTCATACCATGATTTTTGGCCAGAGAACCTGGAACGAAATACAAAAGGCGGGGGTGCATCCATATTCATCAAGGATACCCACACCTCCAGGTTAGTGGCACAGCACGATGCCTCAGAGACCATTCATGTGCAACTAACAATGGGAAAAACTGCATTTCAAACTGTAGCTTGCTACAGATTACCCACCATGTCCCAGGACCCCCATTCAGCATTTCTGAAAACACTGGAAAATATGAAGGTACACCGTGATATTGGGAGATTTCAATTACTCAAACATAAACTGGGAGAACTACTCAACTACTAAGTCCTTTGCCCAACGCTTCCTAGAGTTTATAAATGCAAACGCCCTGGACCAACTGGTCACCACTCCAACAAGAGGTGACAACATATTGGACCTGGTCATCACCAACGTGGGTGACCGATGTTCCACACGGGAGGTACAACCCTCACTGGTTAGATCAGACCATAAACTAATCACTCTGAACATTCACATCCCGACCCCACCCCCAGACAAGGAAACCAGAAGCAAACTTCCCACTACGTAAGACCAAGGTGGTAAGTTTCAAAGCCCCCATGGTAAAGGATAATGCTGTCCAAGCTGCAGAATGCTTGACAAATGCACTATTTATGACCACCTACAAGAGTGCATGGTTCGGGCTATCCCAAGCAAAACCAAGACTCACTCCTCCAAAAAGAGGAAAACTCTCTGGTGGACCCCTGCTATAAATAAGCTATACAATAGAAGGAGGAAACTAGTACAGAATAGAGCAAAATCCCAAGAAGGGAAGACATCCCTGATCAGTATCAGCAAGAAACTATGATCCCTCATAAAATCATCCAATGCTAGCTTCGAAAGAAAAATCGCCAAAGACTCTAAAGATAACCACAAAGCATTCTTTAGCTATGTCAAGAATCTAAGTGGCAACTCTCAGATCTGCTCTGAGTTAGGGCAGAATGGCACAAAATACATATATTGCCAACATCCTGGCTGACAGGTTCAGTGCAAACTTTACCCCCCTCTCACCCCCAAAAGGGCCCTTGATCATTCCTGAAGAATGTAGAGCCCCAGTAATCACAGACACACAGGTTAAAACAGCCCTCTCCAAAGCCAAAAACACAGCATCAATGGGACCAGCTGGTGTCCCAGGCTCCGTCTTACATGAGCTCCAAAATGAACTAACCCCTCACCTTAATACATTGTTCAAACTCAGCCTTTCCACAGGCTATGTTCCCATGGATTGAGTACAGCAACAGTTATCCCACTCCACAAAGGAGGAGCCACAACAGACCCAGGGAACTATTGCCCTATAAGCCTGACTAGCTTGGTCTGTAAAGGTATGGAGCGCATCATCATGGAACTCATTAATAAAGAGATTGGGAACCTCCAAACATTGGACCCTACCCAATTCGGCTTTAAGGGCAGATCTTGCCTCCTAAACCTGGTAGACTTCTTTAAAACAGTTACCAAGGCTACAGATGAGTGAAAGGTGGTCCACACAGCCTACCTAGACCTCGCCAAGGCCTTTGACACCATTCCCCACTCAGGTATTATAGACAAGCTCACCAGCCTGAACATTAACCCCTACGTCATGAGATGGGTTGCCAACTGGCTCACAGATAGAACCCACTCAGAAAGAGTTACAGGTGCTAGGTCCGACTCTAAACCAGTTACAAGTGGCGTCCCCCAAGGCTCAGTCCTGGGACCCCTCCTGTTTGGCATATACTTCTCTGAGGTACAGGCAAACACAGGATTGCTGTGGCTTACCAAGTTTGCAGATGACTGCAAACTAGGGACCATAATCAACTCTCCGGCTGACACAGACATCCTCCAGAAGGGTCTCACTGAGACAGATACCTGGTGTCAGAATCATGGCCTCAAGCTAAATGCCAAAAAGTGCATAGTCATCTCCTTTGGGAAAAACAAAGTACCCACAAACTACCACATAGGTGGTAGTCCTCTAAATATGGAAGATGTAATTAGGGATCTGGGGACCCAAGTGGATAGTAATCTCTCCTTTGATAACCACATTACTAAAGTGGTTAGAAAATCCTTCTATGTGGCCCACCTAATCACAAAAGGGTTCACATCTAGATCAAAAAAGGTTATTTTTCGCATCTAGATCAAAAAAGGTTATTGTGCCCCTCTACTCATCTCTCATCAGGCCCATCATAGAGTACAACGCCCCATTTGGGATGTACCTTACTAGACACCTGCAACAGCTGGAAAGACCACAGAAGTACCTCACCAAGAGGATTACCAGCCTCAACAGATGCCCTATGCAGCTCGACTAAAGAAACTCCAGCTGTACTCGGTTGCATATCGCCTACTCAGAGGTGATCTCTGCCTGATATACAAGGCCATGTCAAACCCAGAACCGATGGACATGCTCCACCTAAAGAAAACCAAATCCCTTAGAGACACATGCTCTAGAGATCTAAACCTCACCATATCAATAAATAGGACATGCTGGAGGGATAGGTTCCTGACCCAGAGACTTCCCTTGCTCTGGAACAAGATTCCAATCTACATTAGGCAGAGCACCTTACTGACCCTCTTCAAGAGAAATCTTGACGTGTGGATGGGAAAATGGAAATTTACCCCGAGGATCAATTCCATGGCTCTGCTGACAGAAGCACTGGAAACTAGTCTAAAAGGGTGGCGAAAGCCAACACATTCTGGCTAGGCTTATAAATGCCCTTGGGTAAATTGCCCAGTACCTACCTATGAACCTATATATAGAGAGACATAGAGAGATATATATAGAGAGACAGAGAGAGACATAGAGACAGAGAGATATATCTATCTAGTGTGTGTGTGTGAGTATGTGTGTGTGTGTGTGTGTGTGTGTGTGTGTGTGTGTGTGTGTGGATATATGTATGTACATCATTTCTGTTATTTTAATTGTTTTATTGAATTGCCATTTCTTGTTTGGTGCATGTACAAACATTAGCAATTGATAAAAGCACATTTCCATTCCTTCCGTTTATGTGTATTTTCATGAGTAACATACCGATGCAAGTATCCATTTTAGTAATGTGGTTCATATCTTTGTGATTTACTGTAACTGAAACGCATATGATGAAACAGTGTAACGTCTCAAACAATCACGACATAGTGCCTGTTGTGTTGCTTTGCAGCTGCCTCTGTGCCATGTATTATTTCAGCTTTCCAGGATATGCATGGTTTTATGGGTTAACATATACAGCACGAAGACTCTTATTATGCTTGTGGCAAAGTACTCTTTGCTTCATTTATCCAAAAATATTGGAGAGGTGGCATTTTTTTCCCTTCAGCTGTACTTTTTGATTTGTTATAATTAACATAGTATAGTGTGAACCAATAAATGCATTCATTACATAAAGAAAAGTAAATAAAAAGTTGCCCTAAGTAGCCTCTTTTGGGTACAGGTGGTTTCGAGTCAGGATACTTAATTATGTCACCATGTGATGGTTCTATGTCTATAGGCTGTATTTTTATTTTGAAAAGTGTCAGACAATTATAACCATGTTTTCTTTGCCTTGTAGCTTCTCTTCCTGTAACGCTTAGTTCCTCACTGTTTAACATGCAATGTCTAAATGACGTATGCTGTTTTTTCATGAGAAAGTTGCTGGAATAAGAGGATTTGTGGTGTGCTGCATGAAGGATATCAATATATATGTTATTATTTACTGCCTTGCATACTCTGATTTGCCAGAAAATCACAAATTGTTTTTACCTGTAAGGCAATGGCAATATCCAAACTCATAAGTTGTATTTATTTATTTGCAACTATCCTGCACTGTTGTGGTAAAATATTTCCTGTGCCTTCGAACTATGAAGTCATTCTGTTGAGTTACAGATTATAGTCTTGCTCTTTTATTTATCATGAAATATATTTAAACCTCCCTTTGTGGATGAGATGTGAGAGGCATATTTCAGCTGTTAGACTATTTGCGTATCTGTCTGGTGAGCTTCCCAGGGTGTAAGGTAGCTGGACACACACACACACACACACACACACACACATTTTATAAATATATATATATATATATATATATATATATATATATATATAGATATACACACACACATACACACACACACACACACATTTATATGTCTGTGTATGTATGAGATGTGTATATAGATATATAGATATATATATATATATATATATATATATATATATATATATATATATATATAAATAGAAATATAGATATACATATACATATATAAATAATAGAAATGCAGAGATCTGATTATATAGATATAGATATAGACATGTAGAGATAGATAGCTGCATTGCTTTTCACGTGCCTCTGTGCAGGTATATTATATCAGAATGTTGTATATCATTGTGTTTTTCAGGTGTGATTTCAAGTGTAAAGCAACGCAGCCCCCAGCAAAGATGCCATCTGTTGAGGAGAAAGCAAGCAGCATTTACCTGTTGGGTGAGGAAACTGACTCTGATGGTTGTAGCAGTGGTTCAGACAGTGGTATGCACCTTGAGGCACCACATAATGCCAACCAGAGTGAGGATGATGATTATGATACAGAGGATGTGATTCCACTCGCACGTCTGCGTGAAAAGGCCATTGCCCATGATATGGATGATGCCCCTGTGCCCACCATTCCTGAAAGACCACTACAAGTTGCCAAAGCAGACATGACCAGTAATTATGACACTGACTATGACAGTGAGGATGAAGTGCCACTTGCACACCTAAGGAAGGTGGCCACAAACTATGGCCACCCAGTGCATTCAGAGTATGATGCAGATGATGACTTGCCTTTATCTGTGTTCAAGAAAGCACATGGTATGACTGACACAACTATGCAGTCCTCCACAGTGCATGGCACTGCAAGTACTGACAAGGGTGTAGATATGCCTTTGACTGTGCATGACGTGGAAAGTAGTCCAGAGGATGGTGATTGGGATGGAGAAAATCCATTAGATATGAGTCCAAGTAGCTCCTTATCAGGCAATGATATGGTTGTGCCTCAGCAGGGAACATGTATTAGTAGTTCACTAACAATTGCATGCAGTACAGTTGCTACTGGCATTGAGAGAGCACCATCTCTTAACCCTTCAGCCCTGTCCATTCCCAACTGGTCTACGTGTCTCAGTTGGGTATGCCGAACATGCCCACCACGTAAGCTCACATGGGAAAAACACCTCCAAACTTTACACATTGAGGAGTTTGTGGGGCCAGTAGGACCAGTAAATCACTTGGGCTCAGACAGCACAGAGATGGACTTCCTGAATTTGATGTTCCCAGAGGAGCTGTACACCCATATTGCTAATGAAACCAATGTTATGTTGCACAGAGGCAGGCCGCAGCAGGCAAGGTTGATACGTGGTGGAGTCCTGTTTGCCCAGGAGACATACGCACATTTCTAGGTGTCAGAATATACATGTCTATTGTACATGTTTCTGAATACAGGCAGTACTGGGAAACGCACCATGTATATGGTTGTTTCCCAATAGCAGAGTACATGACCAGAGATAGGTTTGAAAAAATTCAGCAATACTTCCACTGCAATGATAACAGCCTGAGGCTACCATAAGGCTCTGGGGATTATGACAAGCTACATCACGTATGGCCAATACTGGATGCAGTACTTCATGCATGCAGGACACGTTACAATGTGCATTGTGAGGTGGCTGTAGATGAAGCCATGGTTGGCTTCCGGAGATGCTTGACATTTAGACAGTTTATGCCTGGTAAGCCCAAGAGGTATGGCATTAAGGTGTGGGTGCTGGCAGACTCTAGCAATGGGTATGTACGTGAATTCCAGGTATACACTGGAAAAATGGAGCAGATTACAGGGGTCGGACTGGCACACAGAGTTGTGGTTGACTTAAATAGGGGACTGATTGGCTAGAAGTATCACATTTACTTTGATAACCTCTTTACCTCTGTTCCACTGGCACAGCAATTGTTGAAAGATGGTCTATACTGTTGTGGAACCATGCTCACCAATAGGTCAAGATGGGCTCTAACATTCAACATACAGGCCATTGGAAAAGCAGCTCGAGGCTACTACAAGGAATTGCAGAGTGGACCACTGCTAGCTACTGAATGGAAGGATAGCAACCCAGTATTCCTCCTGTCAACCAACTGCAACCCAACCTTGCCAGTCTCCGGCACACACAGGAGAAAGCATGATGGAAGCAAGGCATCTGTGCCATGTCCACCAGTTGTAAACATGTACAACAGTTACATGAATGGAGTGGACCGGGCAGATCAGCTCAGGACACAGTATCTCACTGCCAGAAAGGCCCGCAAATGGTGGCTGTACTTGTTCTGGTTCTTATGGGATGTGGCCACTGTCAGTGCTTTCATTATATTCCATGAAAGTAACAGCCATCAGCAACTGTCACGCTCTGGGTGTGCTATTCCGGCAACACAGCTACAGTTCCGAAGGAACCTAGGCTTGCATCTACTTGCCAGTTACATGAAGAGGAAAAGATGCACTGAGATTACTGCCCCAGTGGCTGTGAGCCGATTTGAGAATGGCTCTCACTTTCCGGTGAAATGGTGTAAATCAAGATGCAAACACTGTGCCAGCAATGGTAAACGTGCTGAGCCATCATGGGGGTGCCCGATTTTCAAGGTCAACCTGTGTGTCGAATGCTTTGGTGAGTACCATGGCCATAAATTTCTAGTGGATTCTTGAGGTCAGGAATAGCACATGCTGCGATGCACAAGACAAATCAAGATGTGTATGCTCTTGTGTTGGCGGATGCATTGCAGGGGGCATACCCAGCCACCATGGATCTTATGATCCACATGGATCGCAGTTGGGAACTTGGAGACTTTTTAGCTCAGTCCCATAGTGCTGCTGTCCTAGGTAATCATGGCCTTGGGGGTGCCACTGTGGTGTAATGTGTCCCTCCAGGAAAGGACACATGCAAAAAGACAAAGCCTGGTTCAGTCTTGGTCTTTTCACATGTTGTCTTGGTGTAGCTCTCCAGTCATTCTCCCTCCCTTCAGGTGTAGTCAATGTATGCAGGTCACGGCAAAAGGGTTTACATTAGCTCCTCCATTGCATCTTTACTGCCATTGCCAAAAGGACACATGTAAATGGAAAAGGCAGAGGTAAAGCAGAGTGCCTCACCCTGCTTTTTCCGTGTACATGTGCCCTTTCTGTGGGCCCTTGTCAGTTACCAGCCAAGCTCTTCAGTACCAGTGCCAGGAAGGTCCCTTTTCAGTTTTTTTTGCCAACTGCTCTTGTGTTGGTGGATGCATCCTGGGGGGCATACCCAGCCATCTTGGATCTTGTGATCCACCAGGATCGCAGTTGGGAACTTGGAGACTCATCAGCTCAGTCCCATAGTTCTGCTGTCCTAGGTAAGCATGGCCTTGGGGGTGCCACCGTGATGCAATGTTTCCATCCGGGAAAGGACACATGCAAAAAGACAAAGCCTGGATCAGTCTTGGTCTTTTCACATGTTGTCTTGGTATAGCTCTCCAGTCATTCTCCCTCCCTTCAGGTGTAGTCAATGTATGCAGGTCAGGGCAAAAGAGTTTACATTAGCTCCTCCATTCCACTCCTTATGGCCATTGCCGAAAGGACACATGTAAATGGAAAAGGCAGAGGTAAAGCAGAGTGCCCAACCCTGCTTTTTCAGTGTACATGTGTCCTTTCTGTGCCCCCTTGTCAGTTAGTGGCCAAGCCCTTCAGCATCAATGCCAGAAAGGTCCCTCTTCAGTCTTTTTTGCCATCTGCTCTTGTGTTGGTGGATGCATCGTGGGGGGCATACCCAGCCACCATGGATCTTGTGATCTACCTGGATCGCAGTTGGGAACTTGGAGACTCTTTAGCTCAGTCCCATAGTGCTGCTGTCCTAGATAAGCATGGGCTTGGGAGTGCCACTGTGGTGCAATGTTCCCATCCGGGAAAGGACACAAGCAAAAAGACACAGCCTGGGTCAGTCTTGGTCTTTTCACATGTTGCCTTGATGTAGCTCTCCACTCAGTCTCCCTCACTTCAGGTGTAGTCAATATATGTAGGAGAGGGTAGTAAATGTATGAAGGTCAGGGCAGCAATTAGTGAGTTACTTCAGTCCCTCATCCCTTAGGTCCATTGCTGAATGGGCACATGTAAAGAGAAAAGGCAGAGGTAAGGCAGACTGCTGACACTGAAGGAAGTAGTGAGACCATAGTGGTATCAGCACTCTGAGTGGGCAGCCAGCACAGCTATGGGACACTTTGGATAATCACCATCTGGAGCCCCATGCCTGTCCTTGGCATATTTGTGGAGCGGCAGTCCTTACCCTGCTTTTTTTCTTTACATGTGCCCTTTCTGTGCCCCCTTGTCAGTCATTATGTGTAATTTGGTGTTTTCACGGGTAATAGGTATGTACCTCTAAAGTGTCATCACCACTTATGTACCTAATGCGAAGAATACTGCTCCTGTGGATAGGATGGAAGATTTGGATGGGCTAACCTGGTAATGCATATGATATACATATATATGTAGTCTTCCAATACTTCTGTCAAAATCAGTAGCAATATGTTTGCATTTTCTTTCCTCTGCAGGTTTGTCCACCTTCTAACACTACCATGGCTACACGACCAGGAGAACGACAAGTGAGAGTGTGGGTATGTGGCCATTCTTACATCCACTGGGCTGCCAGCCATGCCTCCAAAACTAAAAACCAGTACAACTTGAGCTTCCCCACATCCAGTGTGAATGTATACTGGATTGCAAGAAGAGGTATGCATTGGAGCGGACTACTGCAGTTGTTGGAAGAGAAGTGTTCCATCTACCCTGAGTCTGACATTCTTGTGCTGCACATTGGAGGGAATGATGTCATCTGTCAACCACTCAGAAGGCTACGGTTTCAAATCTCAGCAATTTTTGAACACCTCAAGTCTTGGTGGCCACGTTGTCATTTTGTGTGGTCTGATATAATTCCTCAACAGATATGGAAAACAGCAAATAGTCAACGGGCAGTTCACAAGGCCAGATGTTTACAGAATGGGTTCATGCATGGCTTGATGCACAGGGTCGGTGGATCTACAATCTGCATGACAGCATCACCGCGTAAGATGTTCACCTGTTCAGAAGGGATGGCGTTCAACTAACTGAGGTGGGCATTGCGTTGTTCTTGACAGACCTCCACAACGGTGTGAGGAGAGCTATGCAGGATTAGTAACATGCAGCTTGTGAGAAGAATGGAAAACACCCATGACCAAGTACGACCAGTATAGTAAGTAAAACTCTATTATGGAAAGTGTTGTGTAAAATATATTTATCTGGGTCTGGCAAATAACTGTGGTAAGGAACTGGTGAGGATGCTGAGAAAGAACAACTGTTTCAGGAGAGTGCTACCATACAATCTAATATGTCAGTGACCATCCTGCGTTACTTCTTTTTTTAGTCTGCTTTTATCAGGCATGTGTAGAGTTTAGATGACAGGAAGGGCTTACTAATACAGAACTTGATCCCTTAGGTCCATTGCAGAATGGACACATGTAAAGAGAAAAGGCATAGGTAAGGTAGACTGCTGACACTGAAGGATGTCGTGAGACTGCAGTGGTATCAGCTGTCTACGTGGGTAGCCAGCACAGCTATCGGACAGATGAGATGGCCTTGCCTGTCACTGAAGTCCCATGGCTGTCCTGGGATCATTAGTGGAGTGGCGGTCCTTACCTTGCTTTTTTTCTTTACATGCACCCATTCAGCAGTATGTTGGCTACACCAAGAATGTGTATATTTACAATCATATGTGTCTACATGGTAAAACAACTGCTTCTGAATGCTGTACACATGTACATATATCAGTTTTGTTAGGACTCAGGTAATAGAAATTATGATTTTTTTCATATTTTGGTAAATAACTTTACAAGGGAGCATGTCAGTGTGCCAAGTAATACATAATTTTGAAGACAGTATTGCTGGTTCCAACATGGTAAAGAATTGTGCCTGTATGTTGCACACATGTTTAGATATCAAAGTTTGTTTCAGACTTAGGTTACGGAAATTATGATTTTTTTTCATATTTTGGTAAATAACTTTGCAAGGGAGCATCTGAATGTGCTAGTACCTCATTTTGAAGAACGTATTGATAGTTCTAACATGGTAAAAGAATGGTGCCTGTAAGTTGTACTCATGTGCAGATATCAAAGTTTTTTCGGACTTAGGTTATGGAAATGACGATTTTTTTTCATATTTTGGTAAATAACTTTGCAAGGGAGCATGTCAGTGTGCCAAGTAATAGCTCATTTTGAAGACAGTGTTACTCCTTACAACATGGTAAAAGAACTGTGTCTGTACACTGTACACATCTACAGATATCACAGTTTGTTTAGCCTTGTACGATTATGAAAATTATACATTTACAATACTTCTCATTATTATGCCCATATCATCTTTGCAAGGGAGCATGGTGATCACACAAATGATGCATCATTTTGAAGCTGACATTCAGATGCACAACTTCTACAATGATATGTCTGTTACAGTTGATGAGATATTATGCTTTGTTTATTTATCAATTATGAGAAATAATATATTAAACATATTTCTGTGACTATCTCAAGAAAGGAGCATCACACAGTAATGGTTAAGGTATCATTTTAAAGCTGACATTCATACTAACAAATTACATTCAAACCGTATGGGTCTGCTGGGTTCATTGACCAAGATATTGTGCTTTGCTTTTCCAAAAAGGTAAAAAATATGCACAATATCAGCATTCCTTGCCAACTATTTAATAATGACTTTAATATGTACTATCAACATTTACACTGCTGGAAAGGTCAGTGTCTGCTGAACAACTTTCACATTTACATTTTTAGTCTAGCTCTTATAGTTAAAGAGTTATGAACATTTGTTTTCTGTATGGTATTACAAATGGATTTTCTGAAAATGAGCTCAGGCTGCACGGTTGTTCCTATGGTGGAATTAAGTAGGCAGCTTTTTCTGAGCTACTCCGGAGTGAATGAGTTAACTAGGTCGTCAGCAGGCAGGGTTACCCAAGATGAAGATGGGTGGGCAAGAAAAGCTTGCAAGGATGGGTTTGAGGGATTCCAATCACCCCTCTGTTTTAAAATTTCCAGGATGTCTCCAAAAAAGATATCTTTTGGGGGTGACAGTGGGGAACCCTCCCCTTCATCGTAATCTGTGTTTTCAGTGACTGATTCTTCTGGAGAATCTAGATGCTTCCTCTTGCATGTCCCCTTATGATGAGGTGGCTCCTCACAGGGAAGTTCTGAGGAGGACTCTGAAGAGGGGAGACCCTGAACCAGGGCATCTTGCAGCTCTTGTGCCTGCTGTCCAGATGCAGCAGATTGTGACAGCTGCAAACCAGAGGAGACAAAATTATGGCACTCCAATGGGGATGGAACGAGATGGGAGCTTGCTGAGGCTAAAGCTCTCTCCATAACCTGGAAGGCAGGCCCACCCAAAGAACTGAGAAAGACAACCTCAGAACCATGGTCACACCCTGCTCTGATGAGCCGCCACCCAGATTAGGGGCCAAGAGAGGGCTAGAAACTGCCATGGTCCCAACAGCCACAGACAGCACCATGGAAACAGCCAGAACCAGTCCAAGGATCTTGGAACAGACAGCCAAGCCTTGGTCCCAGGTGTGCGACAGATGCAAAGGAGCTGAGGACCACAGAGTTGACTCTGGCACCAAGGTGAAGTCCACCATCAGCACCAAGGTAGCTGGCAATGGGAGCATTGAAGCAGGGGGCTCCAAACCCTGAAAGGAGGTAGAAGGAGGATAAACTGGTGGAGTTCTTGGAGAATAAGCCTGAACTCTGGGTGCGAGAGAGGTTTGTGAAGGTGCAGGAAGGCCTCTGGCTGCCAAGAGTTGGTCCACCAATCTGATTATGTCCAATTCTGAGAGATTCCTGGAGGAATGGATTGACATTCCCAAAAGGGACTCAAGCCTTTTGAGAAATGGGCTCAGTTGCTGACCCAAAAATGGGTCTACTGAAGGGGAATATCTAGTTCTGGGTAAATTTAACAGACTGACCTTCAGCACCATAGGCTGTTGTGTGGAAGGGGAATGTGGAATCGAATGAGAGAATGAAACTATTGCCGGTGCCAAAGAGGTTGCTGGCACAGAAGCAATGGTCAGTGCCGAAGTTGTTTGCATTGGTTCAGAACTTGACAGCACAGATGTGGATTGTGTTGTCTTCGTTGCCAGAGGTAATGATATTGTCACTTTCGGTACCTTGACCTTTGGTTCTGAAGAAACTGTCAGAACCTGGGGTTTCGGAGATTTTGTTTCATGTGCCATAGGGGAAGTTGGCACCAAGTGGCTCCTTGCCCTAATTTCAGGCTTTGGAGATTTCAAAGTCTCTGCCTTAGAAAGGGCTTCACCAAAAGGGCACTTTAACAAACCTTTCAAGATTAACTTATTGTGCCTCTTTGTTAGAGTCCAGGAGCTAAAGCCCTGGCAAATATTACAAGATATGTCCAAGTGAGGGGCACCCAGACAGTACACACAAGAAAGATGCCCATCAGAATTGGGCATCTTTCTACCACAGTCCTGACACTGCTTAAACCCAGATGTCCCCTTTTGTTTCTCTGCCATGTCAATGAATAGTCTAGTCCAACACACACACACACACACACACACACACACACACACACACACACACACACACACACACACACACACACACACACGACACTCTCTCAGAGAAAAAGGAAAGGCTATCGAAAGTTTTTTGTTTTTTTTGGATATACCAACAATGGAATAAAAAAATCATCCAACAGGTAAAGGGATGAAAAACAGGGATGAAAGACCAGGAAGAATAACAACAATAGTATCAAAGACTACCAATGCTAAGAGGAGAGGGAAGAAGAGAAGGAAGAGGCCTGTTACCAGCTATGGTAACAAGGGTTACCATAAGGCAAAAAGGTGTGGGTAGAAAGGTCGAAAACAGTCACTCATGCAAAATCTAGTTAGTGAGACTATCTGATAAGTAAATAGAGAGTCTTAAACCAATATTATCCAAAAAATGAAAATGCTAAATACAATTTCTACAGCACTTAGCTGAGAGCATCGGCTGACATGTCCAATTCTCTATGCGGCAAACGAGATCTGAAGTAATAGGAAGAGAGGCATTGTGGGTAGAGCCTTAGCTTGAGAGTTTTTGACTGGCATGAGCTATGGATAATGGCCGAGTTGGTTCCAAGAGGTTGGAACTGAACCCATCAGACAAGAGTGAATGAAGGCTGACATCAGATGTGATGTTCCTGCTAACTACTGCCTCAATATCAACACCTTAAGTCCGCACTCAGTGGTGAGAGACATGGGTGCATAGGTTGACAGCAACCTTGCCTTTGACCACCATGTCTCCACAGTGGTAAGAAGGGTATTCTAGATTGCTCATTTCATAAGTAAGGGCATTGCCTCCAGAAAAAAAAGAAGTTATCACCTCACTGTACTCTTCCCTCATCAGACCAATAATTGAGTACAACTCCCCTTTTGGCATGTACCTTTCTAAGCATCCATTGCAATTGGAGAAACCGCAAAGGTTCCTCACAAGGAAAATTCAAGGTCTTCAGCATCTGTCTTGCAGTGATCATCTTAAATAACTAGAACTTTACTCTGTTTCATACAGACTATTCAGAGGTGATCTCTGCCTTGCATAAAAGGCAATCTATGACCCTATGTTATTGGAAATGATGCAGATCCATAAGTCAAATGGTACACGTGTTACTCACGCTAAAGACCTTAACTTGATATGTGACATTAACAAAACCTGCTGGAGGGACAGATTTGTCTCCCTCAGGTTACCACATCTTTGGAACAGACTCCCACTTCATGTCAAACAGAGCACCTAATTGGCCATCTTCAAACGCAATCGAGATAATTGGATGGGTGACCGTAACTTCACCCAGGGTTCCACCTGTGTCCCTCTTGGACAGGTTCAATAGGTGCTGATCGTGGAAAGAAGGATAAGAAACGGATACACTTCTAAGGCCCCTAGGGCCATTGGCCTAGTAACTTCCTATGATCCTGAATGAATGGAATGGGAAACCGCAAATTTTCAGTTGAGGGGTTGACTCGCCTTCTTTCCTGAGCATGTATAGTCATGTCTAGAAAAAACTTGGGAATAGATGATATCTCTACTCTAGTAATATATTGGGATTTAATAGCTAGGCTTGTAAAGACCCTTGGGTCAGTAGCTTAGTAACATCCTATGAACCTATATTTCATGAACTCTACAACATTAATAATTATGATAATCATCTATTATGCTGTTAAAGCTGCAGCTACCATATTATCAGGCCTTCCATATAATTTATTCTTGAACACTATGACTTTATTATGTCTGTTAAGTTCTTATTCTGATCAACAAATTTGTGGCATTTCAAATTTTGTGCTTGAATGTTATGACTTAATTAGGTCTGTTAAGTGAGCATTCTGGCATAGTAATAAGTTGTTGTTGCTGTTGTTATTTATGCTTGAATGTTATGATTTTGTACGGCTGTCTAGTTTTTCATTCTGTTAACCATATGTATCTGGAGAGTTTCCACCCAGTCCTCTGCTAGAAATGGGTAACTCACAAGCCAGTTTGAGTCTCTCATTAAACAAAAGGATAAATAAATAAATATTAATTTGAAAGGACATACTAGTATAATGGATATCACTTGCTAACGTACTCTGTACAACTCTGTGTGTTGTGTAATCTGTTAACCAGGTCATTCAACCACTCACAAAACTGACAATAGATACATTTACTAGAAGAAAACACTATAATTTAATTCTACTAGCTAATGTTACTCAGTATATGGGCGGCCACAGTGGGACAGCGGTTAGCGTTGCTGCCTCACAGCAAGTTCTCCAGTTCGATCCTTGGCTGGGGTGCCTTCTGTGTGAAGTCTGCATGTCCTCCCTGTGGTCGCGTGGGTTTCCTCCGGGTGCTCCGGTTTCCTCCCACATCCCAAAGACATGCTGTAAGTGGATTGGACACTCTAAATTGGCCCTAGGTGTGAGTGCGTGTGTGTGCCTTCTGTGGAAGGTTGGGTATCGGGCTGGCAACTCAACACCATAAAACTCCACTGCCAATCATGAGCGGACAGGTGATCCGCTGTGGTGACCCCTAACTGGGAAAAAGCCTAAAGAAGAAGAATATTACTCAGTCTATAAAAAAATCATGTTCTTAGCTACATAAAGATAACTGAATACAAAGAGAAATTAGGACAAAAGGGGTAGCACATTTGTAATCATACTTCTGAACCACTTAATGCAAGAAATCTGGACAAAGCCTGACACAATTGGGTGGGTGGCAAACACCCAAAATTAGGGACATACTTTGAATGTTGTTCTTATTGTCTTAGAGAGTTGCTACAGTAACAGTGTTTAACATACATTTTCTGAAGGATTTAAAGTCTGAAACTCAATTGTATGCCATTATCTAGTGAATTCAATCCTGAGATCAACCCAGTGATGTGACAGAAAAATGCATATGTCCTAAAGCTCGTAGTGGATTTTTTGCCCTCCCCAGTGAACACAAAACTAATTTCATGCAGTGGGCTTAATTTCAGAAAGTAATGATTTGTCCTAAATTTCACAATGTTAAACCTTCAGAAATGAGAACGGGTAAGAATGTTACCCTTTGTAATCAGTGACATTTACTGCACATGTACAAACTAAAGGTATGCAAGACAGCCTTCTGATGAGTATATCGGCACATCTATGATGACGTAGTATCCAGTGAAGCTATTACCAATCACCATGACACATGCTCCTACCTACAAATCATATTTCTAGAACCTTCCCAGTGTTGTTCAGCTTGAAACAGCTAAGCATTATACAATTAAACTACAATTGTCAGATGAAATATTTCATTCCAAAAACAAGTTATTACACTGCTGTGCTTGTGACTCATACCTCTCAACTGGACAGAAGTTTGCATGTTGTCCAGATTTTGTCTCATATTTTTGGTCAGTTTTTCAAAAAATCCTTGTTTTTGGCAAATAGTGCTAAAATATTAAATATTGAAGTTATAAAAACAGACATTTGAGTTTCAGACTTCATACCATTCAGAAAATTCATGCTAATGCCAAACCTGATAGTCTAAGTTTGTAAAAGCAATATGTAAAGATTGTCCCTATTTTTGGTCCTTTGTCCCACTTTTATTTATGTCTTTAACCAGATTTCTTGCTCTAAGAGGTTGAGAGATATGGTTAACATGCTGTGTTTTATTTTACAGACAAGAGGACCTCATAAAGATTACAAGGTGTTTAATATCTTATTCACAGAGTGCCAGAAGCTTAAACATGACAACTCACAAGAATGACAGAACTTTCTAATTTGGACATTAAGAGGTACCATGCAAAATGAATGCCATTAGATAAAACTATAACTAATAAAATTATAATGGGAGTGCTATATAGATCGATAAGAAAATGCTAAAAGTGATCCTAATAAATCTATACTGCTCAAATCAGGAAACAAAACCAAATATATATATATATATATATATATATATATATATATATATATATATATATATATATATATTTTTTTTTTAGGGGCTGTGCAGTTGCTACAGTTTATACCTTGCCTGCACAGAGTGTTATTGTGCTCAAGATCTAGTTGAAAAAAAAAATCTTTTTTATTCTAGCAAGCCACACAGGCAGAAAATTTAGTTATGTCGTTTGCAGCTAGGCAGTCCCAGTTGCTACAGTGTACACCTCTCTGCACAGAGCTCTTCATTTCAGCTCTCTGGTTTTAGTTTAAAAAAAATAATAAGGTTTCGCAAACAGCTACAAAGCAGCAAACAGCTGTGATAGTGTAGACCATACACAGAACAGTAATTCGGTTAGGGTTTCAGCTAAAATGCTGTATAGTGAAGAGCACTAGCGATCGGCAACATTTCTCTGTTTGCATACATGCAGAAACTCTCTCAATGCTGCTGAAATGTGAAGATTTACTTATGACCATTTGCAGCTAGGCAGCCCAGTTGCGAAAGTTTATACCTCCCTACACAGAGTGTTTCATTTCAGATCTCACGTTTTAGTTTAAAAAAAAAAAAGGTTTTGCAAACAGCTACAACAGTGTAGACCACACACAGAACAGTATGTCGGTTAGGTCTTAGCTAAAATGATTTAGAGTGAAAAGCACTGGCTACGGCAACATTTCTCTTTCTATACAAGCAGCAACTCTCTCAATGCTGCCAAAATCTGACAGTTCAGTTATACCCGTTTGCAGCTAGGCAGCCCAGTTGCTACACTGTACACCTCCCTGCACAGCCAGCTTTAATTTCAGCTCTCCAGTTTTAGGTGGTAGTGCTGCGGTAGCGTTGTCGCCTCACAGTAAGACATTGTCCTGTTCGATTCTCAGCTAAAGCGTCTTCTGTGTGGAGACATGTGTGAATGGGCATACCTTCGTTGAAGGTTGTGCATCAGAGCTGGCAACTCGGCACGTAAAAATCTACTGCCAATCATTAGCAGACCGGAGTTCCGCTGTGGCGACCCCTAACCGGGAAAAAGCCAAAAGATACAACAACAGTTTTAGTTTAAAAAAAAACAGCTGTAAAACAGCAAACAACTGTGATAGTGTAGACCACACACACACAACAGTACATTGGTTAGGTTTTCAGCTAAAATGTTGTATAGTAAAGAGCACTGGCAATCGGCAACATTTCTCATTATACTGCACTGCATCCAGACAGTTACATTTAGGGATTGGCACATAAAAGTTTGCACTTACCAAGAAAGGATCAGAACCAAAGCATGATTGTATTTTTTTCCCAAGGGAAGGAAAATAATCCTGGGAAAGGTCAGGATAGGGTTTAATTTAAAGAGCTGAAGATGACATCACACTGTGGGTGGTACTATCTGAGCCAGACTGGGAGCGGGACACTCCTGAATTAAAAAGAGCCAAATTGCTAAACAAGTAAGGGGAAAGGTGCAGAAAGAGTGATCCAGGTGCACTTTACAGTCCTTAAAGTATGCACTGGTGAAATAAAAAGGAAGTGTTCTGGAAGCTGCATCTTTGACACTCTCCCTTTAACAATACTAGAAGATGATGCAGCAGAAATGGCCACCAGGAAGCATCCAGCAAGAATACAGAGAATGAACATCATGGAAACTGAATATGACAAGGGGAAAAAAAGTAGGTTGCCTGAAAGACACAAGAGGGAGGGACGGTGTGAAACTAATATGACTCAGACAGGAAATTACAGACGACTTAATACATCAAGCAGTGTATCCTGAGCTCCCTGGGATATATTTTCTCAAATGCCATTGGAAAACACTGGAATAAACTTCCTCCCGAACTTACTTCAATTGCATCTACTGTTCTGTTTAAACAAAAACTCAGAGTCTACCTTAAAAGCCACTGGACATGTTCCTGCTCTAAGCCTGATTAAAATTTTCTTTGTTTTTTTCCTCCTCATGGCTATTGTCTCACTCTTTCTGGCAATACATATCTCTTTAAATCTGCACTTTCTTTCGATTAATGTTCTCTCTTTTCCTTGGTTTCATGCTTTCTCTAAATGGTTCTAAAGATGAATTTATGTTGAATATGTTGTTTATACCTTTAGACTACGATTAATCTTTCTTGTCTTGGAGTGAAAGTCCTACCACTTTTTAATCTGTTATTATGAATTTTTTGTTATGTTGTATCCATCTTGTCTACATGTGGAGCTTTTCTCCCCGGGCCTCTGCTGAAAATGGAAATATATCCAGTTAGACTAGCCCGGTTAACAAATGTAAAATAAAATAAATAAATAAATAAATAAATAAATAAATATATTCTGAGCTTATAGGGATACTCAAACTGGATGGATGGAACACCTAGGAAAGCACAAAGGTGAGGGAGAAGGAAAAATCAAGGGGGGTCCACCAGGTACATGCTATGCAAGTTCCACAGCTATGGAAAATCAAGCTAATCCAAGACTATTTCAGTGCCCCAGTCCAAAAACGAAATACATTTAATGAGTGCAGAAATAAACTGATTGCAATGGGTTTCCAGAACTACATTAACTATCCAAGTGTGCTTATAGCAATAAACTTAAGGACAGCCTTACTTTCACTATCCAAGGGGCATCATGGAATTTTGCGGATTAATGTGGTTTTGTGTAGAGGAGGAAACCACTTGACAACATTAACACAACACTGATGATCCAGAGGGAATCAGAATGTAAGAAAATGCCACTGTTGTCGGTAGGTCTTGATGCAGAGAAAGCATTTAACAGAGTAAGCTAAGAGTTTATGAACAGGGTAATGGAAGCATTTGCATTCCCTGATAGAACTATAAGGTTGAATAGGAGGATATATGAGGGATCAGAGGTGAAAAAGTGGTGGGTTTTTGTCTAATTTCTGTTTGAGCAGAAGAACCAGACAGGGGTGTCCTCTTTCCCCTTTGTTATTTATATTATACTTAAAACCGCCACTGGCAAAGAAATAAGAGACGCACAGATTCAAGGATATTATTGGTATGGTAGTCAAGAAAAGCTGGCTGTATTTGCAGAAGACACTATTAAGAAAAGGGAAATCTTTACAATGATACATCATAAAACAGAGGTGAAACACCTTTGCCTGAAGGTTTGGAATGCAGTCAGGAAAACAAAGGAAAAGAACTATGGAATGGGATATAAATAGGAAAAAATGATAAACTGAAATATTGACAAGGATAGTTAACACACTAAATTAAATAATCAGCTCCATGAAAGGAAACATTGTCAGATCAATAACTTAAATGAGAAAAAAATTAAGTAGCACTTACCTGTGAAAAGAAAAACAGGCTAAACTATCAGGGAGTAGAATACAGACTAGATGGAGCATAAGGATGGAAGGTCTTGTGCCCAGAGAGATGTACGTTTCTTATAATACTCGCCAGTGGCTAAAAGAAAAAGAGATGAAAGAAATGGCATGGAAGATTAGAAATGACCAAAGAAGAAAGGAAAGAAAACAAGCACTGAAGGAGGAAACTTGGCTAGGCTTAGAAAGGCCACTTGAATTGTTAGCCTAGTAACAATCTATGAATTTATGAATCTATGAAACAGACAGGGCTTAGAAGAAATCTTAAAAGAAATAAAAAGGAGAAAAGAAGCAACAAAAACAAGTAAAGAAGTTCCAATGGGGAAAGGACCACAACTCGCCATGGAGTGTGGTAAGGTGAAAATGGAACGGGAGAGCAAACATGATGCTGTATATAAAGACATGGTGGGGTCAGAGGAGAAAGTAATGCAAATGTTGAGACAGAACTGGGTGGATATAGAAGGATGGCAGAGGATAGAGTACAGGTGTCAGGAGGCATTTAGAATGACTGACATTTTAAGCTATTGCCATAACTATGACACAGGCAAAGGAGGTAACTGAATGGGTAGTATAGAATCCCAAGAACCTTTAGGTGAGAACATGAAAACAGAGAAAGTCAGACATTGGAGTTCTCAGGAGGAAAGCATGGGAATGCTATGTGTTTAGAGGCTATAACTGGGGACATAACAATTGAAAAATAGGAAACAATATTGGAAATTAACTTAACAAACACAATTAGATTAGAGAAAGAACAAAACCTAATAAAAACAACAATTCATCACCCAGAGACTCCCTATGCTGTGGAACAAAATCCCGGTACATGTGAGGCAGAGCACCTCACTGGCCTTGTTCAAGAGGAATCTTGACCAATGGATGGGGGATCGCAGATATACCCCAGGGATTACTTCAGTGTCACTGTTTGACAGAGACACAGCAAAATAATAGGCATAGTTTTATTCAAACTAAAGGGGTGGCGAAAGCCAAATAACTATGGGCTAGGCTTATAAATGCCCTTGGGCAGATAGCCTAGTATGAACCTATGAACCTATGAACCTATAAAATCAAAAATACTAGTGGTGGTATTGCATCTAAAGAGTTGCACTTCAAAATATCGAAAAGATGTCAGAAGTAAAACAGGTAAAAGAAGATGCAAAGTGAGTTCCTTGCGAAGAATGATTGCAGAATTAAAGCCAAAGCAAAGGGATTCAGGAAGACGGAACAAATAACAGTAGAAGATAGTTGCACAGTAGAACTACTAGATACAGGTTATGCAAGAAGAGAACAGAATAGGCTAGATAAGGGTCTGAAGGAGTGAAGGGAGGAGCAAGATAGGATTAGTCACCACCAAAAAAGGAAATAAATAATGGCCATCTCGATAAGACAGAAAATATAGCAGTTGCTCTAGGAGAATAACAGAAATTGAAGATGTACCTGTAGACAAAAGTGGATTTTATATGGAAATGAATGACTATGTAATGCTCCTTTTGTGTTTTATTATACTTTCATTTTCCTTTTTTCAAGAAAATTTAATAAGATGTGTAAAATTGGAAAATGGAGTGGAAACCTCATCCTTTGTGTGCCAATCCCTTTTCATCAGCAGCTGTCCCTTCCTTGCCTCACTGTTATCACAAACATCTTCAGGACACATCCACTAGCTAATATGACTGCATTCTGTTATGAAATGAAAATCCTTGTCAATGTGGAGAACATTGTGGGGCTATCTTGTACTGTGGATCTCTTATAAAAGCCTTAGGCAAAAATTTCCAGGGTCATGATGTGGTCTCAGTTTCCAAAAGAATGTATAAAACAAAATAAGCTGAAAAATGATGTTGCTCACTTTAGGCAGGATACTAAAATCAGGAGACTGAATAGAGTCAGCAGACAGACTTAATATGGTGTAAATCTTATAAAGCAGGGTTACACAGGAGTAAATCACACCGTCTATTATGTGGACTTCAGTTTGCAAAGAATGATTAACTTTAACTTGTCCACATATCTGCCTTCATCTCCAACTATCTATAAAATGCCTTCTGCAATATGGACTGCCTTGCCTTAAAAGTTACTTCAAATCTGAAAGCTTGCATTAATTTAAAAAGTCTTTGAAAATACATCTTATTGAGATTACACAAGTGCTTTAATAAACCTGGCTACTTCAACTCTTACTTTATAGTTACATTTTTAAAAATTATGAATGCTGATACAGAAAAGTGCTTTAGTGCTTCAAGTGTGTTAAAATGCGGAAGTTCCTTTTTTTTCTTTGCTGTTCAACTGAAGAGTGGAGGGGTTGGGGATCTGGCTGTAGGAAACCGATTGGGGTGCTATATCATGACACAGGCTTTAGATGACCAAATCTGGATGCAGTCTGCTTGGCTCAAGGTAAGATCAAGAAACTCACTCTAAACAAGGTAGACTTTCTCAACTCAGTGTGAATGCAAAACTATACTGTTTGCACCTACAGATGTCTTTGTTTGCAACTATAAGGTTTGCTTGTACTCCTGTTTTCTTGTAGCTGTATTGTGTACTTGTGTTTTTCTGTACAAACTTTTTTTGGATAATCATTGGCATTGTTTGTTGCCAATATGCCCAGGTTATATCTGAAAATGTTTTTTGGACCACATTATTTACCAGGTTTAAATAAATACATAGACAGATAGATAGCCAAATCAGTGAGTGCTTGAGCTCTGAGCTCCTGCCCAGTGACAAAAAATAACATCACCCATAAAAATATTAATGAATATTATCCTTGACTGTGGGTTCGGTTCCGTATCTTGGAACCGACTCAGCCATTATTCCAGCTCGCACCTTCCAAAATCTCTGAAGCTCAGCTTTTCCCATACTCCTCCTCTCAGGATTACCTTAGATCGGATTGCATAAGACAGTAACAGACAGGAAATAATAGATCAGAGACCACATATTAATTCTTAAGAGGAAATCCAATTTATTGGGATAGATCCGTTCCACCAAAAAACCTGAGGGGGAGGGGAAAGGGGATGGGAATGTCAAGGATAAGGGAAGATAGACAACACAGATGGAATGTTATGGTAAGACATAACTTCTTTATCTGATGTTGTCAATCTTCACTTAATAAAGAAGAAAATCCCCAACTCATTCAACTGTACCTGCAAGCCAACAACAAATGTAACTGAAGAAAACAAGGCACAGAAACACAACTGGAAGCATAAAATGTTAAAAGTTCAATGAGGTAAGCGCTTTCACACCAAATACTAGTGCTTCTTAAGACCATATAAAAGACTACAACAGAAAACACTTTTAATATATTCACTCTAGTTCAAAGCAGCCAATAAAAAACAGAAAAGGGTAAAAATTTAGCTACAGCTTGTATCATTTAAAGAGACATTGTGCTTTCGGTGCAGGTTTAATAGAAACCCTTTCATTTAGACCTGGGTATTTGTCAGCTTCCCATAAAATAATCCAATGCAATTCTCTGATTTCAATGAAATTTTTCACATCAACTCCACGTATATTTTCAGAAGTAGTTTTGACAACTTGAAATCTAAAGCCATGTTCATTTTCATTCTGCATACAGTGTCTGGCTAGTGCATTTTTGGTGTCATCATTCCTAATATAATACATATGCTCCCTGACTTGTTCCATCAGTGACCTGTTAGTTTTTCCTACATAGAAACAGTGGCAAACTGTGCATGTCGCCAGATAAATCAAATTCCTGGTTCAACAGTTAGCTTTAACTTCAAATTTATACTCAAACTGGGTGACTGGATGAATAAAACATGCTGATGTATCAATAAATGTACAGAAATTGCATGTAAGGCATTGTTTAGTACCTGCTCAACCACCACCTAGTCTCTTATCTTTTTTTTTGCATTTTTGTACCAAAGCTCCCTTTTAAGAGATTTCTTGTTCTTAAAAGTAAAATTTGGCCTGTAACCAACAACTTTTGAAATATCATTGTCGAAACTCAATGTAGAGCAATTCGACTTAATGTTCATTATGTCAGTCATATCACTAGTATAAAATAAAGACACAGGCACACTATTCCTATTACTAATGGCCTGGGGAGACTTTGCCTCAAAGACTTAGTTTGAAAAATATGGCTTTGCCTTATTCACCCTTTGTGTAACTCCTATACTAATGTTCCTTTCAACCTCCTGTGCTTTATAGCCTCTTTCATGAAATTCTTTTCTAAGCATCTGAACATCTTGCCTGAAAATTTTATCACAATTATTCAGTCGTGACACTCTCATTATTTGACCCTTGATAACATTCTGAAATATATGGCCGGGGTGCATACTGTCCCTGTGCAAAATGGAATTCCTCCTACAAGATTTTCTACATAATTTAGTCTGGAGGCTCCTGGTTGTGTCAATACTGCCTAGCACACCAAGGAACTATATTTCACTAGTAGAAAACTTGTATGTGAATTTTAGAAAAGAGGTAGTGGACTCCAAACAGCTAATGAACAGCATAAGCTGTTCTTCAGTTCCCCCCACACAAAAAACAAGTCATCTGCAAATCTCCTGTTGAAGCTCACAAGTGGGGCATATTCATCCAAATTTAACAGGGAGTTGTTCTCCCACTCAGTCATGACTATGTTGGCAAAGCTATTGGCACAGGGTATGTCCATAGCTACACCAACTTTATGTAGAAACAGATGTCCTTCCAAAAGAAATACATTCTTTTCTAACACTATTTCCAGGAACATGCAAATAAGATAAATTTTACTTGGGGTATACTCGTTGTGTTTAACAAGGAATTCATGTACCATAGAGATTCCCACCCTGTGCCAATAGCTACGCCAACATAGTCATGGCTGGGTGGGAGAACAACTCCCTGTTAAATTTGGATGAATATGCCCCACTTGTGAGCTACTACAGGAGATTTGTAGATGACTTGTTTTTTGTGTGGGGGGACTGAAGAACAGCTTATGCTGTTCATCATCTATTTGGAGTCCACTACCTCTTTTAGAAAATTCACATACAAGTTCTCTACTAGTAAAATAGATTTCCTGGATGTGCTAGTCAGCACTGACACAACCAGGAGCCTCCAGACTAAATTATATAGAAAATCTTGTAGGAAAAATGCCATTTTGCACAGTGACAGTATGCACCCCAGCCATATATTTCGGAATGTTATCGAGGGTCAAACAATGAGAGTGTCAAGACTGAATGTTGTTGTTTGTCTTTCGGCTTTTGAACTCCAGTCCGCTAATGATTGGCAGTACATTTTTCACGAACGTCGAGGTGCCAGCTCGACATCCAACATTCAATGAAGGCATGCCCATTTAGCATGTCTTTCGAACGCCACCCAACCATGAGGAGGACATGAAGGCAGTCCCTGCACTCCAGCCGAGAATTGAATGGGGGAGCCTCTTATTGTGAGGTAACAACACTACCGCTGCACCGCAACTGAATAATCGTGATAAAATTTTCAGGCAAGATGTCCAGATGCTTAGAAAAGAATTTCATGAAAGGGGCTATAAAGCACAGGAGGTTAAAATGAACATTAGTATAGGAGTTACACAAAGGGTGAATAAGGCAAAGCCATATTTTTCAAACCAAGTCTTTGAGGCAAAGTCTCCCCAGGCCATTAGTAATAGGAATAGTGTGCCTGTGTCTTTATTTTATACTAGTCATATGACTGGCATAATGAACATTAAGTCAAATTGGTCTATATTGAGTTTAGACAATGATATCTGAAAAGTTGTTGGTTACAGGCCAAATTTTACTTTTAAGAACAAGAAATCTCTTAAAAGGCAGCTTTGCTATAAAAATGTTAAAGAAAATAGGTGGTGGTTGGGCATGTACTAAACAATGCCTTATATGCAATTTCTGTACATTTATTAATACATCAGCATGTTTTATTCATCCAGTCACTCAGTCTGAGTATAAATTTAAAGCTAAATGTCAAACCAGAAATTTGATTTACCTGGCAAAATGTACAGTTTGCCACTGTTTCTATGTAGGAAAAACTAACAGGTCACTGATGGAACGAGTCAGGGAGCATATGTACTGTATTAGGAATGGTGACACCAAAAATGCACTAGCCAGACATTGTATGCAGAATGAAAATGAACATGGCCTCAGAATTCAAGTTGTCAAATATTTCTGAAAATATACGTGGAGGTGATGTGAAAAAATTCACAGAAAGCAGACAATTGCATTGGATTATTTTATGGCAAGCTGACAAAATACCCAGGTCTAAATGACAGGGTTTCTATGAAACCTGCACCGAAAGCACAATCCCCGGGATTCATGAAGCTCGGCGCAAGGCCGGTGTAAGGCCTGCGCCAGCGGTGCAGTGAATAGTCGGCGTAGTAGCGCCATATGCATAGTAATGAGAGCGCGCCGCAACCACAGACACGTGCGTAGTGTACGTGAGCGAGCCCAAGTAGGATGCGTCCGGAGGCGTGGCTAAGCCGGCAGGCGATGAGCAACCTAATGTGCTGACTGCCACGGTCCGCCCATAATAGTAATGGCAGCAGCCAGGGCCCGTGCAGAATGAAACGCACGTAGAGTATGCAACATAGTACCCGTCCCAACAAAACGGAGAAGCAAATACAACCCACGAAGCCCTAAGTGTACCCGTCTAAGGAACAAAGGATACGCGTAACACCGTGTTTGTCCCGCAAAGCACCGTCAGCGGGCATACCCAGAGAAGGTGTACAGCAGCATGTCAGCGCGCCGCACCGACATAGGAGTAGCGACTAAGGTTACCACCTGTCCCACTTTGCGAGGGGCAGAACTTCCATGGGCAGTTGTGTTCCGATAAAAAATATTAAAAACGGCAAATGTGCTAAGATTGTAGGACATAATGATATCCCGTATTTAATGTAATGGTTGCATGAAATGGTTATTTCCGTAACTGAAATACCTAAATGTCACAAGAAACAGAATAAGCAACCAAACTGCTACAACAATAAGCTTTTATTTAGGCAAACAAGTGAAGTTATATGCTATATAGTGACCGTGGGTATGTGTCGGCCTGTAAAATCTGATGTGAGTCCCGAAAATGTCCCACCTTGGCCACTGGAAAAGGTGGCAACCCCAGTAGCGACATGGGCATGGTCACCAGGGTTACCAGCTGTCCCACTTTGCTATGGACAGTCCCTCATTGGACAGTTGTGTCCCAGCAAAACTCGAAAGAATGGCAAATGACCTGAGATTTCCTGCCAAAAATATTCCCGCAATATACCTGTAATAGTAGCATAAAACATATATTTTGTATATGAAACACATACATGGCATAAGAAACTGAATAAGGAACCCAAATGCTAACAGAATAAGCGTATATTATGGCAAACAAGTGAAGTTCTGTCAACTCCACTTGCTGTGGGTATGTGTTGTCCTGCAAAATCCGATGTTTCCACAAAAGATGTCCCACTATGGGCATTGGAAAAGGTGTCAACCATAATGGTCACAAGCAGTAGTGAGAGTACACAGCCGTGTAGCTGTGTCGACATAACAACAGGAAGGAACCAAGATACCCTAAACACAGGCAAACATGTGCATAGCAACATGTCCCACACCCAGCAACGTGTTTGTCGCATACACAGGACGGCGTATGTCTAAGTGTAATATCCAGAAGCAGAACCCATGCATGCAGATGTAAGACACAATAGCCCCATTGTAGCATGTAAGTCCCACCCATGTACGCCTGTGCACCCAAACTAGCTAGCATCCTTGTGCAGCTACACACCTACACACAATGGGCATACCTGAAATGTGGTAAGAAGTATTGTGTTAGGCAGTGCCACGCGGGCAAATATGTACCCCACGTCACCAACTCACCTCAGGTACAGATATGGAAATGGCTGCATGTGAATGTGTCTGCAGAATGTGTACATCCCGTATGTGGTATGTACCCGTCCAAACCATATAGGTTTGCACACGCCACGGTGCACATAACTGTACACATGTGGACAAGTCGGGTTGTTGAACCACCGCATCGATGATTAGCTATGCAGAGAAGTCAAACACACATAGCGGAACATGTGCCTACCAAACAGGACGTCCTAACAGGGTGCCACAGGCACAGAAGGGGAAGGTGGGACATCACATGTGGAGAGTAGCGTTTCCGACGGCCAAATACACACGGTCAAGGTAAAGGACGGAACAACATGCATATGGCTGGATGGATGTTGTTAGAAAAATATATATAGAAACACATATGAAGTGCCAGTTTAGAAGCAAAATACTATATAATGCATTGAATTGTACCGTACAATATGGCAGTAGAAATGATCATGCATGTAATTGGTGAAGCGTAGCTGCAGTGTGATCGAACTCTGACCCTGGCAGTAACCAGTACAGCAGGCCCATGTCTCTCAGCATTAATTATCTGCTGGGTTACAGAAAAATAAATGTATGTACATGCATAACATCCTCCCTTCCCCTGAGGAGGATGGCCTTGTGAGCTCTATCGAAGATAGAGTACAACTCCTTACCAGAGAGACAAAGGAACGTATTAAGAAATGAACTGAGTATTGTATCGGAACAGTCCAGGGTCCTTGAAACACCTACAATCACAGAAGGACACTGTAATTGACCAGGTGCCTTGCAAGGCTGTGTTATTCTCATGGGAAAACATTTTAAAAGCATGACCGCAGCACCCACGTATGTATAGAACATTGCGGGCCATAGTGATGGAAATGCCCCGTGACTGACCACGTCAGTAAGGTGGGCAAAAGCTGATTGTAAACACTATATAAAGAAATTGCTTACTGTATAGAGTCAGACAAAACTCTCATACTTGGACTGTATATTATTTTGCCTACCTGTGTACAATACTAAAACGTTGTGAACCCGAGCTTCCTGTGTTATTGACTGTCACTTAGAAAAGCCTACTGATTACTACAGTCTGGTTTCAACAACTTATTTGACATTGTGGTCTTTCTTAGCTGGAATTCCCTTGGTAAGCTACAGGTCAGAGTGCATGGGTGGTTAGACATCTGCGCAGGAGAATTTGCCTAAATGGTTCTTCTGGAGTGAAAAGACCTCCGACTGAATTGTTGTGTGTAAAGAGGCTGTCCACTGTCTGATCTGTGGCTGAAAAGCAGAAAACTGGATCCCAAGAAGAAAACGTGCAGTCATAAACAGGAGGCTCAGGTAAGGAGGGTTTGCCTCTTTGTCTCTATTGTAGATCAGGGACCAGACTACATTGTGTTTCTGTTAACAGTTGTGATAGCAGGTCGAAGACCAATCCAAGTAGTTTTAAATCTGGACATAGATCAGGGGAACACAGAGTAGAGTAAATAGTCATTGTAGACACTACAGTGGATACAGGGAAGGAGATACCACGTGGTACGAGAGAAGGGTTACGTAACAGTCGTGTAGAGCATATGGGAGATTAGTGCACAAACAGATCATGTGATCCGCGTTTGACGGGTGACGTGGAGTATATGCAATTGCAGAGGGCACATAATGTGAGATATTCTGCAAAATGGGGTAATAAATATGACATTGATGGTATATTAGACAAAATATCGTTACTGAAACATTGGAATCACTGAAAATGTGATGTAGATGTTCTAGGGTAGCCACCTGTCCCACTTTGTGAGGGACAGTCCCTCTTTGGCCAGTTGTGTCCTGCAAACAAACTGAACAAATGGCAAATGTCCTGATATCTTAGGACAAAGATTTCTCAGATATCTTCTTAAATGGTAGCATAAAACAGTAATTTCGTATCTGAAACACCAAAATATCATAATAAACAGAATAAGCAACTCAAATGCTACTAGAATAGGTTGCTCTCCTGGCAAAAAGTGAATTGCTGTCCTTTGTACTGGCCGTGGGTATGTTTTGCCCTGCCAAATTACACATTCCTAACACTAATGTCCCACCTTGTGCATTTGAAAAGGTGGCAACCCTAAGATGTGCAGGCGGAAAAACAGCGACAATTGGGTATCCGTCAAGCACATAGGTGGATTGAGGTAGTGAACCGAAGGAACAGAACACTAGAAATGCGAAAGCATCATACGCATACAAAGAAGATAATAATACAGTAGTAGCGACAGCCCCCACCCCTACCACCTCGGATACCACATCCAGGATTGGAAGCGGGAGGGGAGGCTAGTCCGCACGTTATCCTGTGGCAACAGAGGTATCACAACGACCAAATGTAAGAGAAGCTATTGAAACCACATCCCGAACTCGTAACATACCTAGGGACACTCAAGTAAGAAGACAGTCACTAGAACAGAGTGAGGATATCTGTCAATTAATTGAAGTACCGAACCCTCATGCAGGACAGGAAGGCCAGGACCCAACTCCCTTAGTGTATAGACCGTGGACACCAGAAGATATCTGTAAAGTCACAGAGGGAATTCCCCATCTTCAAAGTAATCACTATTCACCATGCAATACCCCTGTATCTTCTGATAGAAAAGCAAAGGGGGAATGGCGGATGGTACAGGATTTACAAGCTGTAAATCATGTAATAATACCTAGGGTACCGATGGTGCCAGACACACACACTATATTGAATGCTATGAACCCGCCACAGAAGTATCTTACCGTGGTACATATAAGCTATGCTTCCCTCTCAATACCTACACATCCAGATAGTCCGTATTGTTTTGCATGTACATTCAGGGTAACAGATACAGCCATACCCGGCTATCGCAGGGATACTGTGAAAGTACAACGATATTCGCACAGGAGATGGCTAGCAACATTCCGGTGTTTACTCCACCCGGGGCCAGTCAAGTTCTGCTTTATGTGGATGATATTCTGCTTGCGGCCCCTACCCAGCAGCAATGTAGGGAAGATACAATAGCATTATTGAAATATTCAGCAGAACAGGGACATAAATTAAGCAAGCATAAATTGCAACTACAGAGAATACAGGTCAAGTACCTGGGATATGTGGTATCCAAGGAGGGTAGAACATTACATGACGATAGGAAGGCAGCAATTTCACAAGCACCCAAGCCAACTACCAAGAAGGGAATGATGTCCTTCCTGGGCCGACTAACATTTGTCAAAGCTGGTTACCAAACAATGCTTTGGAATCTGCTCTATTGTCTGCTTTAATCTTTAATACACCTATGGCAGCACAACATATACTACACTGGATTCCAGTAGCAGAAACAGCTTTCTGCAGACTAAAACGATTGATAGCTTCAACATCTGTATTAGGTCTCGAATAATCATGACAGATGTTGTCAGACTGTAGAATGTAAGCAGGGATATATGACGTCAGTCTTGATGCAACAGCATGGAAGTAAGCAACGCCCCATAGCTTACTACTCATCGCAGTTGGACACTGTGGCATGGTCAGTGCCACATTGTGTACAGGCAGTTGTTGCAGCACCCATGGCAGTACAGGCCCCGGCCTTAATGTTATTATTCCACCCTCTCACTGTGAGAGTGTCTCATGCAGTTGCGATCATTCTGCTGCAAGAGAAAATAGCATTCCTGACCCGTGCTAGACATCTGTCTTGTTTGACCATACCCCTGAGTCAATCTCATATGGTGATTGAACGTTGTACAACATTAAACCTATCAACGTCACGTCCGACACCTGTGTATGGCACACCACACAGTTGCCTATATGAAATGGAGGAAATAACTCCACACAGACAGGATATCACCGATATACTCTTAGATGATGCAGAGGTGACAGTTTATGTGTACGGATCATGTAGAAAGAGTCCTACAGGAAAGAATCAAGTAGGTTATGCAGTAGTTATTGATAATGAGATTGTAGAAGCCCAACCCTGTAGCATAAGGTGTCTGCTCAAGCAGCAGAATCGATAGCTTTAACACGTGCTTGTACTCTAGCGAAAAACTGATGTGTGGACATTTATACCGATAGTCAGTATGTTGTCTGTACAGTGCATGTTTATGAGCAGCAGTGGAAGAATAGGGAATGATAACATCCACCGGTAAACCGATCAATCATGCGCAATTGATCTTGAATGCGTTAGATTCCAGTCAGTTACCCACTAAAGTAGCTAAATGTAAATGTGCAGCTCATACAAAGCAACAGGATAACAGTAGGAAAGGTAAGGCACGAGCTGATGCAGCTGCAAAACAAGCAGCCTCACAGTTGGAAAGTGTCTTTTGAATGAGGAATGACAATCCTCAGACATTCTAGATGTAGAAATGTTACAAACAATGCAAACATCAACTACGAAAGCAGAAAAGCAGACGTGGGTATGACGAGGAGCAATCCTTGAAGACGGACTGTACATATCCACAGTGAGAAAGCCAATATTAACGTCTAATGTATTCAGATATGCGGCTGTGTTGAGCCATGGGTAGAGCCATGTCTCAACAGGGGGGATGGTACAGTTGGTTAACAGAATATCCCTAACATACGGAATTAGGAACCACATACAAACATCATGAGTAGCGTGTCATATTTGCAGTAAACATCATGCACAGGGAGCATTTAAACTGAAGGGAGTGGGTTTACCTACACCACCATAACCGTTCCGTACCATTTGTTTGGAGTGTATACAGCTGAATAAATGTGAAGGGAAGAAATACTGTTTAGTGATTATAGATATATTATCAAAATGGGTAGAAGCATTCCCAACCAGGAATCCGGATGCAGCAGCAGTGGCAAAGGTCCCAGTAAAATAAAGTATCCCTAGATCTGGCATACTGTAAACAAGCTACAGTGACAATAGAACACATTTTGTGAACCAGACAATCCAGCAACCTGGGGGATTATTTGGCATTTCCATGAATATAAATTGCATGTACAACCCACAGTCAGCATGACTGGTGGCGCTGTACAATGGGATCCCGAGAAATAAGTTGAGGAGGTTGGTGGGTGACACCCAGACGAGTTGCATTTGCTGTCTACCTCTAGCACTGCTGAGCATGACAACAGTTCCAAATGTAAAGTGTTTGAACCCCTTCGAAGTAGTATTTGGAATGGCATATCATGTGCCAGAGTGGAAAGCTGTCATGCCTGCAGAGCTGGAGGTCGATGGCTCATTAGCAGGTGACATGAGAGGATTGTTAACCAATAACACTGTTTTGCAGTTAAAGTCTTTTACAGATAAAGAGCAAGCGAAGCCGGACGCATAGCTGACTCCAGTATCCTGTGTGTATTTCACTGTTATCCAAATAAGATAATCTCCAAGTCCAACGTGTGAAGGTCTGTACCAGGTACTGTTGGCAACGCCTACTGCAGTAAAGTTTGCTGAGAGGTCGTCCTGGGTTCACCTCACAGTTTTTCAAACCGGTAAAGGATATCAAGTCTGATTTACATCTTGTAGCTGATATACCATAGAGACTGAATCACCCAGGCCAGACTGTATAACAATACAAAGCAACCCCAAAGACATTTGGTTTACTGTCCTACTGATCATACACCTATTAACCATGTTTGTGTTGACTTTACATTTGCTGGGACCTTACCTGCATATAACTACACAGATACAAATAGTGATACGTGATGAACTGGCCACAGAGTGGCATCCAAACTTCAACACATACCTAGGCATGACGCGTGTGCATGTACAGACTATGAACATTTTAAATTGCTGTGTTTGTACTGCCATACCTACATCATATGGAGGACTTCCGATGTACGTTGTCCCCTTGGGGATAGATTGAGACTTGTGAATATTTACACTTTGATACAGGTTCTGTGAGATCACAGGACAAAGTGGCACTGTACTTACCTGTTACACAAAAAGGAATTGTTTGTTTTCATAAACATGATACAGTTCAAGTTGGTGGGAGTATTTGTAACATAACTGTGTCTTACAAATGTCATATAACAGCCAAAGATCACAGTAGTAGTTGTAGCACCATTCATGATTTGTATTGAAGCTTCATGAGAACAACGTGGAAAGATGTGCAGAAACATCCTGAATTGTATAAACAGTCCTCTGTTATAGACAGGAAAATGTTACATGCAGAGTTAACCCGCATCAGTAGTAAAGTAGAATATTGTTATTTTGTTTGTGGGAAAAAGCATATCAATGGTTACCTGAGAATTGGTCCGCAGTTGTTTTTGGGTTATCTGGCTCCAGTCACATGACATACTGCACAATTGCCTCTGGAGTGCAAACGAACTATAAGACATATAGCTCGAAGAACTGGGAACACAGTCGAGAAATCCACTAATCCAGTGGCTGAAATGGAAGCTGTTCTGAAAATCCATTCTTCTGCAAGAGATAAAGGAATATTGACTCATATGGACTTGAGTGACAGCGTTATATCCTGGGCTGGAACACTCCCAGCTTGTGGAGTAGTGAAATCAATCAGGGAACAGAGGAAGTTGTTAAAACCTGTCGGAGGAATGAGCAATGTGACATTTCACTTCTGAACTTGTGACTGATGAACTGGATGCAATGAGAACTGTTGTGTCACAAAATGTAATAGCGCACGACTGCACCCTGGCGGCGAGAATTGGTACGTGCGCGCTTATCAAAGAAGACCGCTGTGTCTAAGTACCACATAACATGAACAATATCAACGCCCACCTAGAGGTAATACAGCAGGTGTCATCCATGGAGGAACCAGGCCCAAACCCACTGACGAACCATTTCCACAAACCATTTGGTGGATGGGGTTCAGTCATACTGAATATCTTGATTGCCATTTGTGTTGTTCTGCTCATATTGGGAGCATGTGTCTGTTGTGGGATACTTTGCATGTAAGTATTAGTCAGGGACTCTGTCGACGTATCTGTAACCGAGACTATGTATCAAGACCTGTAGTGGTATTTGTTAATACAAAATGAAATCCTCTCTGAAATGTACAACAAATGACTTGCCTAGTTAAACGTTCCAGAGAGGAAGAGGCAAGGGAATGAAATAATGTTGTATATGTTTCTGGATAGAATAAAAGCAATCAAAGGAGGGAGAATGTTAGCAAAATATATATTTAAACATACATATGACGTGCTAGTTTAGCAGCAAATAGTGTATAATGCATATAATTCTATTTTACAATATGGCAGTAGAGCTTATCATGCATGTAATTGCCTGTAGTGTAGCTGCAGTGTGATTGAACCCTGACCCTGGCAGTAACCAGTGCAGCAGGTGTATGTCATTCAGCATTAGTCATCCGCTGGGTTAGAAAATAATAAATGTATGTACAGGTATATCTGTCATCCTTCCACTGAGGAGGATGGCCTTGTGAGCTCTATCTAAGACAGAGTACAGCTGCTCACCAGAGAGACAAAGGAACCTAGTAGGAAAGGAAGTGACGACCGGATCTGAACAGTCTTGGAACCTTGACAGAGCATAATTTACCGAAGGACATTATAATTGACTATGTGGCTCGCAAGGCTGTGCTATCCTCATGGGAAAACATTTAATAAGCATTACCTTAGCACTGTTGTAGGAATACAATATTGTGGACTATAGTGATGTAAATGCCCTGTGACTGACCACATCATTAAGGTGTGCAAAAGATGATTGCAAACACAATACTCATATAGCTGTTACCTGTATAGAGTAAAACAAAACTCTAAACTTGTACTGCATAGTTATTTGCCTCCTGGTGCACAGTAGTAAAACGTTGTTAATCTGAGCTTCCTGTGTTACTGACTGTCATTTTGAAAAGACGAATGAGTGTTACAGTTTGATTTAAACAATGTAATTGACAGATGTGTATGTTCTAGCATGGGAATAGGTCAAGCCAAACACCACAATCACCATGTGTACCACATACAAACAGCCAGTAACACGCAGTAGTAGTGCATGAAGGCATACACGACTGTGGGAATAGTACAGGACATATGGCACGTGCCAAGTGCAGATGCATGACACAAACCCCAGGATGGGTGTCCCTGCAAAGAGGAACATGTGCCAACCACACCTCCCACAGATGTACCGGCATTAAAAACACATGCCAAACACACAGAAACACTACCGTCCAACACACGACTGCAATGGAGGCTGGTCAAACACCAACATGAAGCATGCACAAACAGGGACTTGTGTAATTGTTGCCTTAACACCCCTCCATAGGCCAAAGAAGAATAGAATGGACATATGCATGTAATGTTGTGAAGGATGTGTGGTAGTCCTCAGTATCACAGTGTTAGGGACACAGATACACTGTCATCAACTGTGATGTATGTGCACTGTAGACAGCATACCTGCAAGTAATACAGAGGACAATCATGTGCCACAGAAATATACACATGAGAAAGAGGATAGGGGATAGACAAGTGTAAATGGGACAAACTATGAATATAGGTTCATACGTCCATAGGTACAGGGTAGGCCATCGACCCAGGTTCAGCCATAACCCTACACCATAGTTAGGATTACTTTGCCAACCTTCTGTGCCGGAGATAAAATACTTATGATATTGCTGTACCTCTGTCAAGCAGTGATAATGATGTAATCCCGCCTATATCTGCAATTCCCCATCCAATGGACAACATACCCCGAACAAGGCTAGGAAGGATCTCTGTCTCACATGTACTGCGATGTAGATCCACAGCATATATGTGTCACTCCAACACATCCCATTAATGACCGTGACAAGGTTCATGTCACCTGCCCTTGTGGTTCTGAGGGATACAGATACAGTAGGTGAAGCATAGACATGACATATGGGTTGACATGGCCTCGTATGTCAGGCACAGGTCAACACTAAACAACAGGTATGTG